>NC_056746.1:1255784366-1255839366 GCF_019279795.1 Protopterus annectens
CAGCAACAATGAAAACTGTCACTTAAAGTGAAACATCAGTTAAAGCAGTGAGGTGGGTCTGGACAATTGCTGTAAAACTAAATGGCAGACCTGTAGCAGCTTACTAACTCTAAGACAGAAGATAATGTGGGAGTGGGGAGCCTTGAGCAGCCTACCTGTCCCTGTAGGAAGTGACCTCAGCACAAGAGCTATAGTAATTGGTTGCTTTGGACCATTTCTAGCGCTTTTGTAGTTCCCTGTTTAAAATTCGCGTTTGCATGGCTTTGCGCATAGCGCAGCGCCGGTTAAACTTCTTCTGGCTCTGCCAAGTCCGCTCTTCAAATTTTCCCTTAAGGAAGCTCTACTCTATCAGACTACTCGCTATATTATAAGCCTAGCACTTGTTCTCAAAACTTCTCTACTAAGTAAGCACTCTCGTACTAAATAAGCACTACATCCCACCTACCACCCCTGTGAATATCCACTTCCCTTAAAGGCACAGCACTCCCTTATACTGTTCTAGCATGTCGAGTGGTAGATTACTGGTGTCCTCTCCAGTTTAGCTGGTTAATCTGGGTATCTTGAGACAATGCTTCAATTGTCTCATGTACACAGACAACCCTCTCCTCCTCCCAACAAACACAAATACATGTGAGAGATGCAACTATATAGCCAAACTGGAGGCTGAACTCTCTCATCTCGGGACTGGCATGACCAGACAGGAGGAGATGGTAACCACACACACAACAAACCCAGTCCCACGTAGACCTACCACAACTGCAAACCAAACACATAAAAACAAAGACATACTCGGAGGCTCTAATAAAAAACTTACCAAAACAACAGAGGCTCCCAAAGCAGACATCCAAAAATCCACCACCTCAAAACAAAACACATGCAACACATACTTCAATAAATCAGTGTATCAACCAACCACAGCCCTTAAGGCCAAACACCATGCCTGATACACTAGTAATAGGTGACTCTATAGTCAGACACACTGATGTCCCGCTTACCAGGCTGAACAAGGAGAGGGTGACTGTGAGCTGCCTATCGGGAGGTAGGATCCACCACATAACACACGCACTCAGGTCACTCCAAAGCAAGTACAGATATGACTCCGTCATTGTCCATGCTGGCGTGAATGACCCGAGACGTACCTCCCTGGACTACATGAAAAGAGACATAGAGGAGCTCTCTGATTATGTAGCCCAGGCTGGTATGACCCTGACCAGCATCTTGCCCTCATCAAGAATGATGCCACAATACAAAGACAAGATGATCAGCTTTAATAATTGGCTCAAGTACTGGTGTCATTCTAAGGGGATCCAATGTCTGTCTGCCTGGGATGACATGTTGGACAAGCCACGCTGCTTCGCAAGGGACGGCTTGCACCCGTCACCACTGGGCTTCCAGATATTGGCTAAGGCTCTTGCCACCACCACAGTGCCTTTTTTAGGCAAGGATCAAAAGACAAACCCACCTCCTTAGAAAACAAAAATGGAAAAAAACTAAGGGTAATGCTGCTCAACGCCAGAAGTCTAAATCTCAAGATGCAGGCACTCGATGCACTCCTCAGTATGGAGAACATTGACGTCTGTGCAGTAACTGAAACCTGGTTCAAGGCTCCTGAGAGCACCCCAGCGCTACCAGGCTATACCTCGTATCATGCTTTTCGGCCCCAAAACCCGGGCCGAACCACAAAGGGAGGGGGAGTGTCCATATTCATCAAGGACACCCACACCGCCAGGTTAGTAGCAACACATGAAGCATTAGAGACCATACAGGTGCAACTAACCATAGGCAAAACTGTTATACAACTGGTAGCATGTTACAGGCCACCCTCCCAATCTCAAGAACCCCACTCAGCCTTCCTGAAGACATTGGAGGATATGAATGTATCACAAAATACCATCATACTGGGAGACTTCAACTACCCAAACATAAATTGGGTACATTATTCTAGCCCTAATACCCTAGCCCAAAGGTTCCTGGAATTCATAAATTCAAATGCACTGGAACAACTAGTCACCTCTCCCACTAGGGGAAATAATATACTAGACCTGATCATCACAAACATGGGGACAAAATGCTCCACACCAGAGGTATACCCCTCACTAGTAAGATCTGACCACAAACTAATCTCCCTGGATATACATATACCACCTCCACCCCCAGCACAAAAGACCACAGTGAAAAACTTCTCAAAAGCAGACTTCACTCTTCTTAAAACTGAGATGGTATCCTTTAAGCCCACTGGGCCAGTGGATACCACATCCCACAATGCCAAATCCTTCACAAATGCTTTCTATGGACATCTCCAAGAACGCATGGATCATGCAATCCCAAATAAATCCAAGTCCCTCTCCACCAAAGGAAAGCATCCTGTCTGGTGGACCTCAGCCATTAACAAATTGTATAACAAATGAAGGAAGCTACTACACGACAGAGCAAAATCCCATAAAGGGAAGACATCTCTGATCAACATTAGCAGAAAACTACGTTCTCTCATAAAAACATCCAAGGCCAACTTTGAGAGAAAAATCGCTAAGGACACTAAAGATAACAACAAAGCCTTCTTCAGCTATGTTAGAAACCTGGGCGGAAACCCTCAGATATGCTCAGAGATAGTTCACAACAACAAAAAATACACTGAACCCACAGATATTGCCAACATTCTGGCTGATAAGTTCAGTGCAAATTTCTCCCCTCCCTCACCCCCAAAAGAAGAAATACTTATCCCAGCTGAATGTAATCTCCCTGTCTTCTCAGATGTCCAAGTGAGAACCGCCCTCAACAAAGCTAAAAACACAGCATCAATGGGACCCGACAGTATCCTGGGTTGCGTGCTACGTGAACTCCAAGAGGAGCTAAACCCGCACATAAAAATGCTATTTAACCTTAGCCTTACTACAGGATATGTACCTGATCACTGGCGTACAGCAACAGTGGTCCCACTCCACAAAGGGGGTACCTCTACAGACCCTGGGAACTACCGCCCCATAGGCTTAACCAGCCTGGTCTGCAAAGCTATGGAAAGAATCATTATGGAACTCATAAACAGAGACATAGGGGACCTACAGACACTTGACCCCACCCAGTTCGGCTTTGTAAAGGGCAGATCCTGCCTTTTGAACCTGGTTGACCTTTTCGAAACAGTCACTAGAGCCATTGATGAGGGCAAAGCAGTCCATACAGCCTACCTGGACTTGGCTAAGGCCTTCGACACAATACCCCACTCAGGCAACATAGATAAGCTCAACAGCTTAAACGTAAACCCTTGTGTCACTAGATGGGTTGCAAACTGGCTAAAGGACAGAACCCATAAAGTTAAAATAGCTGGAGCAATGTCAGACTCAAAGCCAGTCACAAGTGGTGTCCCACAGGGATCTGTCCTGGGACTCCTCTTGTTCGGCATTTATTTCTCAGATGTTAAAGCAAACATGGGAGGGTTGTGGCTAACGATGACTGCAAACTAGGCGCCATAGTCGATACACCAGCGGACACATACATCCTACAAAAAGGCCTCACAGAAACAGACAACTGGTGCCAGAGTCACGGCCTTAAACTAAATGCCAAAAAATGTATAGTCATCCCCTTTGGAAAAAACAAAGTACCCACAAATTATCACATAGACAGCAACCCACTGAGTACGGAAAAAGTAATCAGAGACCTAGGGACCCAAGTCGACAGCGACCTCTCATTTGACACCCACGTTGCCAAAGTGGTTAGAAAAACATTCTACCTTGCACACCTCATCATGAAGGGATTCACATCTAGATCCAAGGATGTCATTGTACCCCTATACTCTTCCCTCATCAGACCCATGATTGAGTACAATGCCCCATTTGGTATGTACCTCACCCGGCATTTGCAACAGCTGGAGAGACCACAAAAGTACCTCACCAAGAGGATCAAGGGTCTCCAACATATGTCTTATTCTGCCAGACTAAAGAAACTCCAGCTCTATTCAGTAGCATACTGCCTGCTCAGAGGTGATCTCTGCCTGACGTACAAGGCCATGTCCAGTCAGGAACTGATGGACATGCTCCACCTCAAAAAATCCAAATCCATCAGGACCAGGAGAGCTAAAGACGTAAACCTCGGCACAAGTATGAATAGGACATGCTGGAGGGATAGATTCATAACCCAGAGGCTTCCCATGCTTTGGAACAAGATTCCAGTTCATGTTAGGCAGAGCCCCTCACTGACTCTCTTCAAGAGAAATCTTAAGTGGATGGGAGATCGTAAGTTTACCCCAGGGGTCACATCTGTGTCACTGCTAGACAGAGGCACAGTATTCTAAATCTATTCTGTGCATTTTTGTACCATTTCATGGGGTGGCGAAAGCCACATCACTATGGCTAGGCTTACAAATGCCCCAGGGCAGATAGCCTAGTACTAAACTATGAAACTATGAATAATGCAGAATGCAAGCACCTGTTTTAGCAGCAAGAAAATTATGCAAGTAGGTAGAAAGTGGATAAAGTCAGTGCTCTTAGAATACTGCTTTGATGGCTACATCCATGCTTGTACAAGATTCAAAGTACACATCATATCTGTATGTATGAACTCTGTAAAGAGATAACCATCATAAAGTTACAATGTAAAAAAAATCTACCCTAATGTAACCAATCTATGCAACTGCAGGAGTAACAGCAAGATAAGGACATTACCTGTCAAAGAACAAATAAATATGAAGATAAATAACAAGAGCTACAGCCTTGTCCTATGAAAGTAGAGCTGTCATTATTTTAGCTGTTGTACACCACGAAATAAGAAAAAATGCTAACAGTCTGACACTGCACTGTAAACATTTTTTTGATCACCTTTAGTTATTACGGGAAACTAATATCTAAACAACTTGTCAGCTTGGGAATAAATATTACAATTTTGCAGTTGGACTGTCACTGTGCTTCAGAAAGATAAAAGCCAACATCCCAACCAAGCTTGGTTTGAATAAAAGGGCTGGGCATATAAGGGTGGGTCATTTAGGAGGTGGGACTTGTAGCTGAGGCCAGCTAAACTAATTTCACATAGCTGGGTGTACATCTCAAAGTGCCATATGCTGGACAGCCATAAAATAGGCTTAAAGACCCAGACCAACAAGCAGTTTACAGCACTCTAGCCCCATGTGCTGATGAATAGCACATCCACCCAAAGTTTTAGAATGATAACACATCTTGCCTACCAGCCAGACCTATGTACCTATTTTAGAGGAATGTTCCTATTTTTAGGCTTTATTTACCCCTTCACACAATTTTCTGAATTACCCCCATCACACATGATTTTGGAAGATCTCTAGTTCGCAGCAAACCACACAATGTGACAGATTAGTGACATCAATAATTTAAAGAATAACTGTAAAAAAATAAATAAATAAAAAAAGAGGACACATCTTGCATCTCCTCTTTTCAGGAGCAAAAATTACTGTGTGGTAGAATTTTGCAATGCGGTTCATTAAAGAAGATGCATTTTACCCTGTCTCGGATAAAGTGCTTATATTTTCCATCATTTTTTTTTTTAACATTTCTGAGTAGTATTCTACATCCTGATTTTTGGCTGGATGTGCCTTGTTTTCAATGGCCTCTGCACCTATTTTTCAATGTCTGCAGGTTGTGATGTACGATTCCAAACTGTAAAGTGAGAGAAATGGAGACACAAGATCTCTTCCCTCCCAATTCTATGACAGCTAATATTTCTCCAGAGGAACATGGATTGGTTGGACACTAAGCCAAGGAAACTAAACTCCTTGCAAGAGCATAGACATGTATACATAATGTACCGCAAGGCATACCTTAAACAATACTGCAATTATATTTATATTAGAGAAAGTGAATATTAAAATATACCATATTTGCTATTTATTCAATTTTTTTAAGTTTTTCTTAAGTATATGCTTTCCAGAAACATGCACTCCAGAGTGTTGGTGGCATACCACTCAACTGTTCTCAGTTTTGCCTCATTCTTGACTTGTCCCTCATAAAATGTATTTTCTAGTAAATTACTAAGGATTAGTCA
The DNA here is from genome assembly GCF_019279795.1 of Protopterus annectens. Lineage (NCBI taxonomy): Eukaryota > Metazoa > Chordata > Ceratodontiformes > Protopteridae > Protopterus > Protopterus annectens. The sequence goes on from NC_056746.1 coordinate 1,255,790,367, forward strand.
AGACCAGTAATAGTCAATAATACCAGTAATTATAAGTTGCATACTTCCTATTGTTCAAAAAATGCATGTTGATGGAAAAACAGTTTCATTAACTGTATAAGTGAATTAGTGCAACAGTTACACATTGTCCCCAATTTTGATTTTGGTCCTTTGTTCCCTAATTATTTGGCTTTGTCCAAAATTACCTGGGCAAAGTTGTTGGGAGAATCTACATTCTGGAAGTTGTTATACAACTGACTACCAACCCAAAAATGTATGCTTATTATCCACTAAGCAACTGGAAATGAGTTACCCAATTTTAGTTGGGGGTGTGTACGATCAACCTCTGGACAGCGAACTAAAAAATGATGACTTTACAAACAGCGAGGCTATTTCTTTGCAGTGGAAACTGTTAAGGATTTAGTAGCATCCTACATAGCTCTCAAGTGTCTAGATTTTTGGTCTGCTCTTAATAAAATTTGTGGTTTTCTAGCAAATCAGTCAGGATTTACGTTATTAAAGAATGACTGGCATTCTGGTTTTGCGGTTCGGTTCTTGGATGGGGCGCCTTCTGTGTGGAGTCTGCATGCCCTCCCAGGGTTCCAGTGAGCTTTAAAGACATGCAGGCACGTGCAACGCAGTGCTGGCAAATCGACCCCGTAAAGAATCACTGCTAATCAATAGCGGACCGGTGATCCGCTGTAGCGACCCCTAACCGGGAAAAGCCGAAATAAAGATTTTAGTGTCAGACTTCATAACATTCAGAAAATGCATGCTGACACAACTTATTATTCTACCAACCTTCTAAGTTTTTAAGAGCAATATTTACCCCCCCCCTCCCATTATTTTAAGCATTGTCCAGATTGCCTATGCTAAGAGGTTGAGCGGCATGGTGGCATGATAACCACTGAAAAAAAATCCCACCGCACGACTACTAGAATACAGATAACCGGGTTAAATAAAACTCCGTGCCATCTGTCTACAGTCAATCTGAAATCTCATTCTGCAAATACAATGAAATCGGCAGTAAGAAAGAAAAAAAGTTACAAAAGGACGGTTCAGCCTAGACCTTTACACTATTACGCAATCTGCTTCGTCGTCGATAACGATTTGCTATAAAGCAAAGATAGTCACATGTACAATCATTCCTAGCCCGCAAGACTAACGCAAAATGGCTCAGATCCTTTGTAACGCGTTTATTTCTAGCCATCATAATAAAATGAATATCTACTGTTTTTGTAACTGTACTTTGCACTTGTGCAATCTAGGAGGACCGCGTCAAAGCGGCAAGTGTCACCCCAAAACACGTCACGACAGATGTCCACTATTAGGACTCTTATTAGCAAATGCCTAAACTTCAACTCCCACAGTCCAACGGGCCACTAAATATGGCTAAATTCCGCGCTAGGAGCATTTCTACATGTATTACAGCATATGCTAAAGGCTAACAAGTACAATGTGGTAGCTCGCTGGTGACAGCCAGAAATATCACGCACAGCAAGTAATATGTATAATGTTTATCAAATGCAATGAAAAACTGACACGTGCCTAATAAAGTGCTCCCGCCCCACGACCATGTGTTGGAACTTATGGCCTTAAACAGGAACAGATCAATGCACCGGCAACTTGGTTCCTTGCTTTTCAACTTGTCTGCATAGTTCACAATCAATAATTGAAGGCACAACTCAGAAGGAATAATTTTGCAGTACGCTGCAATTAGAGTTATTCAAATGCAAACATTTCATACAATCAATATAGGTAAAACCATCACGAATTGCTGAACGTTAATCCTGTTCCTTACCAACTTTGTATGGCAGTTTATCGGACATGGCCCTTTTTTAAAAGAAAAGTAAATGAATGAAATAAGGAGCACTGGTGCTACTTTCCGAAGCGCTGAGAAACTGAAGGAAGAAGAGTTCTCCGAAGAGACAGAAATAGACAGTGCTCATTTTCATATTAATAAGTAATAACCGCTACTTTATTGTGATTGGTAGAGGTAAAGGGAAGAATCGCTGGGTTTGTCTAAGCACCATCCTATCAGGACGCTTGGACTTCCGTGAGTAAACCATAGCATCCACGCCCCTCTTTAGTTTGCAGGATGGTACCTGTAGTTGTAAAAATCCTTATCTTTGTATATTTATTATCTGTACTCACGTTTCTTTCTTTTTTTTTTTTGCACACGATTAAACTTATAGAGTTACGATACAATGAAATAATGTAATTACAAATAGAGCTGTCCGTATCCTGCAAGGAAAATTTATTTTCGACTCTCGTTCAATGTGAAACGCTCTGCATTTTGACATTCCTTGGGGAAAAGTGTTTTGTAGACGTGCATTCTATTTTTGTGTGATAGAACGTTTAGTAAATATGTGTGCATTTTCTCGCTCACCTCAAATCTGTATCTAGTGTATTCAGGAAAAGTAGACACATAAACAATAGATCTGTAAACATATAAGGTTTTTCTTCGAGAGATAACCTTTCAGCTTGATACGCTTGCTTGGTTGGTTCTCCGTGTGTTTTTCTATCATATTTAACTGACTAGAAGGCAGTGAGTGGGCTGATCCAGACCTTTTTCACTTTCAACGACCCAAGGCTCACTAGGGTTAAGGTGTATAGAATGCGTATATGCAGGCTACTATTCGGACGTAGAGCCTGCAACTCTCACCATGTGGGTTCTATCCATGAGCCAGTTGGCAACCCATCTCGTGACGTAGGGGTTTATGTTCAAGCTGGTGAGCTTGTCTATAATACTAGAATGGGGAATAGTGTCAAAAGCCTTTGCGAGGTCTAGGTAAGCTGTGTGGACGTACTTTCCCTCGTCTAATGCTTTGGTAAATGTCTCAAAGAAGTCCACCAGGTTTAGGAGGCATGATCTGCCCTTAACAAAGCCAAACTTGGTAGGGTCCAAGGTTTGGAGGTTCCCAATGTCTCTGTTAATGAGTTCCATGATGATGTGCTCCATAGCCTTGCAGACCAGGCTTATAGGGCGATAGTTCCCAGTTGCTGTTGTGGCTCCACCTTTGTGGAGTGGGATACCTGTTGCTGTGCGCCACTCTGTGGGTATGTAGCCTGAGGAGAGGCTGAGTTTGAACAGTGTGTTTAGGTGAGGGGTTAGTTCATTTTGGAGCTCTTGTAAGACACAGCCTGGGACACCATACAGTCCCATTGAAGCTGTGTTTTTGGCTTTGGATAGGGCTGTTTTAACCTGTGTGTCGGTGATTGATGGGGCCCTACATTCTTCTGGTATGGTTATGGGCCCTTTAGGGGGTGAGGGGGGTGAAGTTTGCACTAAACCTGTCTGCCAGGATGTTGGCAATATCAGTTGGTTCAGTGTATTTTTATGCCATTCTGCACTAACTCAGAGCAGATCTGAGAGTTTCCACTTAGGTTCTTGACATAGCTAAAGAACGCTTTGTGGTTATCTTTGGAGTCATTGGCATTTTGTCTTTCAAAACTAGCCTTGGATGATTTAATGAGGGATCATAGTTTCTTGCTGATACTGATCAGGGATGTCTTTCCTTCTTCGGATTTTACTCTTTTCTGTACTAGTTTCCTCCTTCTGTTGTATAGCTTCTTTATGGCAGGGGTCCACCAGACTGGTTTCCTTTTCTTGGAGGAGTGAGTCTTGGTTTTACTTGGGATAGCATGATCCATGTATTCCTGCAGATGCTCATAGAGTGCCTTTGTAAAGGTTTCAGCAGCTTGGACAGCATTGTCCTTTAGCATGAGGGCTGTGAACCTTTCCACCTCAGTCTTAAGTAAAGTGAAGTTTGCTTCTGAAAATGTTTTCACTGTGATTTCCTTGATTGGGGGTGGGGGTGGAATGTGGATATCCAGAGTGATTAGTCTATGGTCTGATCTAACCAGCGAGGGGTTGACCTCCGGTGTGGAACACCAGTCGCCCATGTTGGTGATGACCAGGTCCAATATGTTGTTCCCTCTGGTGGGGATGTTGACCAGTTGATCCAGGGCATTCGAGTTTATAAATTTTAAGAAGCTTGGGCAAGGGAGTTAGTACTTGAGTAGTTCTCCCAGTTTATGTTTGGGTAATTAAAATCACCCAGTATTAGGGTGTTTGGTAGGACCTTCATATTTCCCAGTGTCTCCAGAAATGCGGAATGGAGGTACTGGGTCATGGTGGGTGATCTGTAGCAAGCTACGATTTGGATTGCAGTTTTGCCCATTGTTAGTTGCACGTGGATGATCTCTGATGCATTGTGCTGCGCCACTAACCTGGAGGTGTGGGTATCCTTGATGAATATGGATACACCCCCGCCTTTTGTGTTTTGGTCCTGGTTCTGTGGCTGAAAGGTATGGTATGAGTTATAGCCTAGTAGGCTGAGGTGCTCAGGTGTCTGTTACTGCACAAATGTCGATGTTCTCCATACTGAGGAATTCCCTGAGTGCATGCATTTTGAGGTTTAGACTTCTGGCGTTGAGTAGCATTACCCTCAGTTTTTGGTTACTTGTGCTATTTATGGTGGTGGGTTTGTTTTTCGAGCCTTGCCTACAAAAGGCACTATGGGGGCGGCAAGAGCCTTAGCCAGTATTCGGAAGCCTAAGGGTGACAGGTGCAAGCCATCTCTTGCGAAGCAGTGTGGCTTGTCGAGCATATCATCTCAGGCGGACGGATACTGGATCCCCTTTGAATGACACCAGAAACTTAGCCAATTGTTGAAATTGATCATTTTGTCTTTATACTGTGGCATCATTCTTGGTGAGGGCAGGATGCTACTCATGGTCAGGGTCATACCGGCCTGGGCTACATGATCAGAGAGCTCTTCCATGACTCTTTTCATGTAGTCCAGGGAGGTATGTCTGAGGTCATTCACACCAACATGGACAATGACAGAGTCATATTTGTACTTGTTCTGGAGTGACCTGAGTGCTTGTGTTATGTGGCAGATCCTGGTGCCCGACAGGCAGCTAACTGTAACCTTCTCCTTGTCCAGCCTAGTTAGTGGGACATCAGTGTGCCTGACTACAGTCGCCTATTACTAGTGTGTTGGGTATGTTATTTTGCCTTAAGGGCTGTGATTGCGAGGCACACTGATTATGTAAAGTATGTGTTTCATGGTTGGTGATGGGGTGTGGAGGTTGCTTGGATGTCTGCTTTGGAGGTCTCTGTTGCTTTTGCAGATTTTTATTTAGAGCCTCCGAGTATGTTTTCATGTGTTCATGTGTGTTATTTGCTGGTGTTGGTTTATTAGGTCTATGTGAGACTGGTGGTGTGTTGCAAGTATTACCCTTCTCTTCTTGACTGTCAATTCCAGTCTTGGGTTGAGAGAGCTTTGCCTCCAGTTTGGTTGTATAATTGCATCTCTCGCATATATTAGTGTTTGGTGGCAGGAGGAGAGGGTTGTCTGTGTACATGAAGCAGTTGTAACATTGCCTCAAAATGCCCAGATTCACCAGTTGGACTGGAGAGTACATTGGAAGCTGCCCTTTGGACATGCCTGAATAGGTAGAGTAAGGTGTTTGATTGGCTGGTGGGGACGAATAGAGACCCTTGTCCTTCTGGACAGTATAGGGGGGGTCTAGTGCTAGGGTTAATTAGTGCTTGCTATGAGTTTTAAGCAAGTGCTTGACTGTGAAATTAATGGTTTGAGTGCTAAAGTTGAAGGTTTGTCTAGTTCTAAGGGAAAAATTGAAGAACAGGCTTCGTGGTGTTTGTATAATACCTGTGCTATTGTCTGGGTTGGTAACAGAATGTAGGGATGTGCACGGCCCTGTTAGTTATGAAGGCATGGATAATTTGGTTGTTAGGTAGAGATCAATGAAGATCTGCAACCTTTGCAACCAAGAGCAAAAGCATTGGCCAGGACTTAAAGATGAAGTGGAAAGACTTTTATACCATTTCTTTTAGTTATAATTATACCCTCAACTTGTAAAGTGTATTTTCTTGTTCTAAAATATGTAGTTTTTACTTTAGTTACTTCAGTGGACCTATATTTATTAAGTTTAATAAACTGGTGATTCTGTTTACTATATGCTGAGCAACTGTGCAATTTCTTCCTGATGCCATGTCATCCAGACCTGCCTTCTGCTGATGCATTAGATGGAGGAACAGTTAGTAATAGATTGGCATGTTTTCTGTAGTCTGCAGCAGATTTTGTTACAAAATAACCAGAATGCAACACAATCAAGTTAATCAGCCAGACAATAACTCAATAAAAATACAGTTATGTTCAACTGGAAGGCAACAAAAATAAGGTGGAACTGGATAAAATTCTTAGATAAGGTGTATAGTGCTTAGTAAACACTGTAATAAAGCAGATTTAAAACTAATAAGCCATTGTCTATTACTGCACTGATTAATCACTTTTATGGAGAAAACTATGGATATTTGAAATGCATGCATCGTTGATTTATCCAGAATACCAGTTACGGAAAAAAAAGGAAATAAAAGAAAGAGAATCTGCAGGGAATGAAGCATTTTACCAGCATTGAACGTATGTAAAAACACATAGCACTTCAGGGCAGACAGCAACACAGCTCTCAACTCCTTTGGTTAAGAATTGTAGTCACAAAAATAATGGGAAGGACAAAGGAGCAAATCAGGGACAGTTTTTAAATCTGTCTCTAGTTCAGTTAAAAAGTTAATAGAACAGGTTTTGCATCAACATGCATTGTATGAAGAAAATGAAGCATTATACTCTGTCTGACATTACTGACTGCAATTCTCAGTGATTTACCAGAAATTCAAAACCGTTACGAGTGTCAGGGCCAACCTCTGAGGCAAAATCAGAGACAGCTGAGGTTTGGGCAGAAGGCAAAATGAAATGCTCCTCTGTGGAATTATACAATTGAAAAGCTATTAGACACTTCAGTATAACACACTCTCTATCACACTGTAGTAAACAGTTTCCTACTATGGAATGATCACTTACTGCACCTTCATTCTCACAGATGCCCAGACTATTCCAAATGTGTTCATTCCAACACTAATTTGAAATGGTATAACATATAAATGCAATGTACAGTAGGTCTGTCATTGTGGTGATTCACACTTTGATATTTTTTTCCTCTAAATTCCATTCATAGACAATGATTTATTAGTTTTACAACTGTTTTATTATACTGTATGCCAAGCACTATACACCTTACTAGAATCTAATCCTGTTCCATCTTACTTTTGTTACCTTTCACTTGAACATAGCTGCATTTATTTATTTATTTTTATTTTATTTTTGTCTGATTGCGTGACTGGCAACTGCACTCTAGTTATTTTATAAAAAACTCTGCTGCAGGCTACAGAAAACATGCCAACTCACTACAGAATGTTTCTCCCCCCTAATGCATCATCAGAAGGTGGGACTGAATGATACAGAATCAGGAAGTAATTAGACAGCTGTTCAGTATACAGTAAACAGAAGCACCAGTTTATTAAACTTAATAAATATCGATCCACTGAAGTAAGCAATCTAAAAAATCACACATTTTAGAATAAGAAAGAGCACTTTGGATGAGAACATAAATAAAACAAAAAGAAATGGTAAAAAAAATTGTACTTGATGTTTAAGAAAATACAGAACGTATGATACAGTTTTCTGTTGCGTATCGTTGGGCTTCAGTTTTAGTTGCATAGCATATTTATCTGTTAAAGAAATTGAAGAACACGTTGGCTCAAAAGCTTACTATATGACTCTAAGCAAGTCATTTAACCAGGCAGTGCCCTACCCTGGCTGACGTACATAAATAAAATAAAATATAAATAAATAAAGTTTTAAATAAAACACTTCACTGATTTTGAATGCACATCTTTTATTTTTCATAAATATGAGGCCAGATTCCCAAACGGTTGCTCTCAGTGTAAGTTTGCCCTGATTCCGAAAGACTTGCTGTCAGTGTAATTGATTTACTTTGGTGTAAAACCTGTACATAAATAGGCTTACACCGACAGGCCAGATTCCAAAAGACCTTCCTGAGTGTAAGTAGTCACTTATACTGTGAGCAAGTCTTTTGGAACTGGGCTCGTGGTATTTTAGCTTACCCACAGATAATTTGTTCTTTGGTTAAGCTTCTGAACATAGTTTCATGGCCGTAATCTGCTGTTGTTTTGATGGGTGTTACCAGAAATAAGTAACAATTAATGCATTATAGACACATGATTGAGGCCAGACATAGCTGTCAGTTGAATTTCATTTTTGTATTTTTTTTTTAAGTCTGTTCTGTCTTCTGTAGTGCAATTTATCTAATCAAGTTTTATACAATGAAATGAAATGACAAACTGAATTAAATGCCTACAAAGGGATGGATTCAACTTTTTCCATTAAAGAAAGCAGCCTTAAAGAACAAAGCTGTTAAGGACTTTTATTAGAAATACCAATGCATACTAACAACGTTTCATAAAGTGAATCACGCATCTCTACTCAGTATTTTATCCAAATTGTCTTGGACAGATATTGAAAAGATTTAGTGGGCTTGATATTTTAGAATTACAGAGTTTTGTGACTGGTGTTACTTTTCATGGGAAATATGTATAATTCCTATAATATCTGATACTGAAGACAAATTAATATGTTTTTCTTTGTAATATCTTTAGCCAGAGCTTACTTTGGTGGTTGTCAGTTTCTGACCCTGTTTTGGCCATTATCATGGAGCCCAACAGCCAAAGCTAAATAATAAAACATTGAAGAAAAACACAAACCACATTAAAACAACAGCAGTGAATTGACAAACAATACCCATTTTCAGATACAAAGCACAAATGTGTGTTTGTGTGTGTGTGTGTGTATACACACACACACACACACACACACACACACACACACACACACACACACACACACATACACACATACACACATACATACACACACACACACATATATATATATTAAGGTCAGATAGTCAGAATGTCAAATGGGTTAGCTACCGGCATATTCTTGGCACATTTTCTGCATACTTTTCTCTTCCTATGTGAAATGTCCAGACTACACTTGGACTTGTAAGTCTGAAGCTGACACATCAGTTATTTAAAAAGTGCAGTAGCTAGATGAAAAGATTAGCATTGTCATCCTCGTCAGAGCACTGTTGGAACTCTTCCTCTGCTTTTGTGTGTGTGGCGGTAACACTGAGGTGTAGGTTTCTTACAGATGTATGCTTTTTATTTTGTAGGGGTCATCCTGTAGCCATTCTTATTGTATTTAGTGGTAGTTGAGTTGAGAAATGCTATGTGTAGCTCACATGTTCTGATTCTGTTTTTGTTTACCCCCAGATTTCACCTAAAATAGCATTCCTCCTCTACAGTGACATTTGATCGATACCACCCATTTGGCTTGGGCACATCACTTTTATTTGCAAACTGTGAGTGTGAGTTGTGTAACTTTATTTTGCCACTGCTGAATACGTATGTGGCTTAGTTAATGAAGGGTTACACATATTTATATTGTAGAAGTCATCCTCAAAGACAGTGTGATTGCAGGTTTACCTAATACTTCTGGCCTTTGTTGCTTATCATTAAGGGTATTATGTCAATCATTTTTATGATTTCTGCACTTCCTGTAACTTAAAAACTCTCCAGTTGCTTTTGTCCTCTTTGGGATTCATTCAGCCTAGGAATTCATTCAGCCTATGGCCTCTTCATAATTTCGACATCTCTTTTAAAGGCCCAGAGTGTGCTGTCTTGCAGCACTGTGTTTCGGCATCCTTGTCTTTCAGTTCCCTGGATGTATCTGCCTTCTTCACCTACTGCCCTGACCAATAGTTCTTTTTTGTTTTGGTCACTGCTTTGATATTTGATCTGTAGTTTATGCTATGTTCTGCAAATGGCCTAACTAGCTTATTTAAATATTGCTTATAGGTTCATAGGTTCATAGGTTTATACTAGGCTATCTGCCCTAAGGCATTTATAAGCCTAGCTTATATGAAAAAATACTGTGCCCATTAGTTTGTTGTGCCTCTGTCCAGCAGTGACCCAGAGATGATTCCCGTAGTAACTCTACGATCTCCCATCCACAGGTCTAGATTTCTCTTGAACAGAGTCGTGCTCTGCCTCACATGGACCGGGATTTTATTCCACAGCATAGGAGTCTCTGAGTGATAAATCTATCCCTCCAGCACGTCCTATTTATATCCGTGCTAAGGTTTAAGTCGCTTGCTCTAGTGGTTTTGGTGGATTTGGATTTTTTGAGGTGGAGCATGTCCATTAATTCCGGGTTGGACATGGCCTTGTATGTCAGGCACATGTCACCTCTGAGCAGACGGTATGCGACTGAATAGAGCTGGAGTTTCTTCAATCTGGCAGCATATGACAGATTTTGGAGTCCCTTTATCCTTTTGGTGAGGAACTTTGGGGTCTCTCCAATTGCTGCAGATGTCGGGTGAGATACATCCCGAATGGGGCATTGTACTCGATCATTGGTCTGATAAGTGAAGAGTACAGGGGAACAATGACCTCACTAGATCTGGATGTGAATCCCTTCATGATCAGGTGGGCAATGTAGAAGGTCTTTCTAACCACTTTAGCAATGTGAGTGTCAAAAGAAAGGCCACTGTCAACCTGGGTCCCCAGGTCCCTGATAACCTCTTCTGTGCTTAGTGGATTGCCACCTATATGGTAGCTTGGGGTTACCTTGTTTTTCCGAAGGGTATGACTATACATTTTGCTGCGTTTAACTTCAGGCCATGGCTCTGGCACCAGCTATCTGTTTCCGTGAGTCCCTTCTGAAGGATATCAGTGTCCGATGCACTTTCCACTATGGCCCAGTTTGCAGTCATCTGCAAACTTTGTCAGCCAAAGTCCTCCCATGTTGGCCTGTACTTCTGAGAAGTAGATGCCAAACAATAGGGACCGAGCCCTGTGGGACACCACTTGTGACCGGCTTGGAGTCTGACACAGCGCCAGCAACTCTAACCCTGTGGGTTCTGTCCTTAAGCCAGTTTGCAACCCATCTTGTGACATATGGGTTTACATTTAAGCTGGTAAGTTTTTCTACAATACCCGAGTGGGGTATTGTGGGTCAAGGTAGGCTGTATGGACTGCCTTTCCCTCATCAATGGCCTTGGTGACTATTTCAAGAAGTCGACCAAGTTCAAAAGGCATGATCTTCCCTTGACAAAGCCAAACTGGGTCGGGTCCAATGTCTGCAAGTCCCCTATATCTTTGTTTATGAGCTCCATTATGATCCTCTCCATAGCTTTGCAGACTAGATCCTGTGGTAAGGCTGAGATTAAACAGCTGCCTTATGTGCAGGTTTAATTCCTCATTTAGACACCATCCGGTCCCATTGATGCTGTGTTTTTAGCTTTAGAGAGCAGCTTTCACCCGCCCATTTGAGATGTCCGGGAGGCTACACTCGGCTGGGATAGTTATCTCTCCTTTAGGGGAGAGGGGTGAAGTTTGCACTGAACCTGTCTGCCAGTATGTTGGCAATGTCTGTGGGTTCAGTGATTTTTGTATCATTTTGGACTAATTCTGAGCATATCTGTGAGTTTCCACCCAGGTTCCTAACATAGCTGAAAAAGGCCTTATGATTGTCCTTTGAATCCATGGCAATTTTTCTCTCAAAATTGGCCTTAGTTGATTTTATGAGTGCTCGTAATTTTTACTAATAATGATCAGGGTGACTTCCTTTTATGGATTTTGTTCTATCATGTAATAGCTTTCTCCTCTTATTGTAAAGTTTGTTAATGGCTGGGGTCCACCAGACTGGACGTTTGCCCTTTGTGGAAAGAGTCTTGGTTTTATTTGGGATTGCCTGATCCATGCAGTCCTGGAGGTGTTCATAGAAGGCATTTTGTGGTTTCCTCTGACTCAGGGGCCTTGAAGGATACCACACCAGTCTTGAGTAGTGTGAAGTTTGCTTTAGAGAAGTTCTTCACTATGGTCTTTTGTTTGGGGTGGGGGCGGGATGTGGATTTCCAGTGAGATTAGTTTATGATCAGATCTCACCAATGAGGATACTTCGGTGTGGAGCATTTTGTCCCCATGTTTGTGACAATGAGATCTAGTATATTTTCTCCTAACAGTGACTAGCTGTTCCATGGCATTTGAATTTATGAACTCCAGGAACCGTTGGGCTAGAAAGTTAGGGCTTGAGTAATGTTCCCAGTCTATATTCGGGTAGTTGAAGTCACCCAATATGATGGTGTTTGGAGATACATTTATACCCTCCAGTGTCTTCAGGAAGGCTGTGTGGGGTTCCTGAGTTTGAGAGGGTGGCCTGTAGCATGCTACAATTTGTAGAGCAGTTTTGCCTATTGTTAGTTGCACCTGGATGGTTTTCAAGCTTCAACCAACCTGGAGGTGTGAGTATCCTTTATGAATATGGATACACCCTCCTTTTGTGGAGTGGTCCGGGTTTTGGGGCGCATGATATGAGGTAAAACCTAATAGTGCCGGGTGCTCTCAGGAGCCTTGAACCAGGTTTCAGTTACAGCACAGACATCGATGTTCTCCATACTGAGAAGGGCCGCATTTTGAGATTTAGACTTCTGGCATTGAGCAGCATTACCCTCAATTTCTTCCCATTTTGTTTTCTAGGGTGGTAGGTTTAGAATTTGAGCCTTGCCTAAAAAGGCACTATGGGGTGGCAAGAGCCTTAGCCAATATCCGGAATCCCAGGGTGACAGGTGCAGCATGTCATCCCAGGCAGACAGACACTGGATCCCCTTTGAATGACACCAGACATTAAGCCAATTGTTAAAGCTGATCATCTTGTCTCTATATTGTGGCATCATTCTTGGTGAAGGAAGGATACTGCTCAGGGTTAGGGTCATACCTGCCTGGGCTACATAATCAGAGAGCTCCTCTATGTCTCTTTTCATGCAGTCCAGGGAGGTCACACCAGCATGGACAATGACTGTGTCATATTTGTACTTGCTGTGGAGTGACCAGTGCTTGTGTTATGTACTGTGACCCTCTCCTTGTTCAGCCTGGTGAGTGGGACGTCAGTGTGTCTGACTATGGAGTCACCTATGACAAGTATGTTTGGTGTTGTATTTGGCCTTAAGGGCTGTGACTGCTTTGCACACTGCTTTTGTGGTTTATGTGTTGCTTGTGGGGTGTCTTGAGGTAGCAGTTGTTTGGGTGTCTGCTTTGGAGGCCTCTGCTGTTTAGGTAAATTTTACTCAGAGCCTCAGTATGTCTTTGTGTGTTTATGTGTTTGATTCAGTGGAGTGGTAGCATTATGTGAGGCTGGTTTTGTGGTGTGTGTAGTTGCCTTCTCCTCCTGTCTGGTCTTGCCAGTCCTGAGTTGAGAGAGCTCAGCCTCCAGTTTGGCTAAATAGCTGCATCTCGTATTTGTGTTATGTGGGAGGAGGAGAGGGTTGTCTGTGTACATGAGGCAGTTATAACATTGCCTCAAGATTCCCAGTTACACCAGCTGGACCGAGAGGAGATTGACAACTGACCTTTGGACATGCTAGAATAATATTGGGAAATCCTTAATTGAAAACAAGGGCCAGTGGGGAGTGAGGGTGTAGTGCTTTTAATTTTTAGTGCTGACTTATATAATTGCTTTAGTGAGCAAGTGCCAGGTAACTTGAGTGCAATGTGATACAAGTAACTAAATGCAAAACGACAAACAGTAACTTTCTTTCAAGTGAAACAAGGAAATAAGTACAGTAAGCAATGCAGATATCACTAGTGATCCACAGAAGCTGAGAAGTGGTGAATTAGCTTCCAGGGAAATAACAAGCAAACAAACAACAAGTATATAAACAAAGCTAGATTCAGTAGGCCTGGATCTAGTCTATGATAGAGCAAACAAGGTGAACCAATTTCAGTAAGATACAGTTCAAATATTCAGGCACTATAAACCTTTAACCAGAAAATTCCCAGCTCAGAAGGGCAGAGTCCAGCCTCTTCTCCCACAAGAGTGCAGTCCACGAACCTTCTTAATGTAAAATAACTGGCCTGAAGCCCAAGTGCCTAAACCAGAACTAATACACTTGGACACTGGGCTCTCAATCAGCAGTTCCCAACTTAGAAGGATGAAAGCTACCTGTCCTGCCACCACAGTGCTTGCCACAAACCTTCCTAATGTAAAACAACTGGTCTGAAGCCCAAGTGCTTAATCCAAAAGACTTGAATGATAGCTACACTTTAATCAAGTTACAACCAAGCAGTAATAAATACCATTGAATACTTTAGAGAATGTCTGGATTAGTGCTCAAGTTACACAAACAAAGCTAGATCCAGCAGGCCCGAATCCAGTCTATGCCACAGCAAACAAGGCACCAACTTCAGTAAGAAACAGTTCAGATATGCATGCACTATAAGCCTTTAACCAGAAATTCCCAGCTCAGAAGGGCAGAGTCCAGCCTCTCCTCCCACAAGAGTGCAGACCACGAACCCTCTTAATGTAAAATAACTGGCTTGAAAGCCCAAGTGCTTAAACCAGAATTAATACACTTTTAGAATAACAGACACTGAGCCCTCAATCAGCAGTTCTCAACCTAGAAGGATGTAAGCTACCTGTTCTGCCACAACAGTGCAGACCACAAACCTCTCAGTGCAAAACAACTAACTGGTCAAGCCCAAGTGTTTAAACCAAAAGGCTTAGAATGAGTTACACCAAGCAGTAATAAATACAATTGAGTATTTTAAGATGATGCAAAAGTAAAAGAAGTAGGTAAAACACAAGTACAGTAAAAGCAGATGAAATTTTTTTTTTTTTTTTTTTTCTGAACAAGTGCTGAGATCAAAGAAACAGATTTGAGTGCTGAAACTAGAAAACTGGCTAGTTACAAGAAAAAAAAAAACAAGCTAGAAGGCTTCCCTCAAACACAGAAGGGCTTGGGGGCTCAGAAGCCTACAAATAGTCTGTACCACTTAACAAGAAAGGCAGGAAATAAGCTTAATTTTTTTTCTATTTCCCAGATGCTCTCTTTGTACACAGTAGGAGTGCCTGAAATCAGAATATGATCTCACTGCACTCAGTTGAGTGAGCAAATGAGATGGGCCCAGAGGCAGGCTGAGGGGCGGGCAGTTTCAATGCCACTAAGATTAACACCAAAACAAAAACAGGGCAGGTGGGTGGGAATAACTGAAGAGCAGAATAACCAGTTAAAAATTCCTTCAACACTCCTTCATACACAGTTTAAATCAATTTAAATACTGTATTTTTTAAAAGTAAAAGAGTTAGACAATTGTCTTTGATTAGTGAATATTTACATTTTTGACAAATGTTAATTATTTCCATTTTAATAACTTTCATTATCTTCTTACTGCTTAATTGAATGTTGTTATTGAACGGCCAGCTATTTTATTGTTGTTTTAATTTTTTTGTACAGGATGACAGGAATCTACCAGTCCAGTATCTCTTTCAAGTTCCTCAAATGTCAATGTTTGTTTTTTTATCTTTGCAGTTTGCTGGGATTCTTCAGAGTCATTAGATGGAGACAGCAGGGCAACCAATAGTGGACTGCATGGTAGACTGGTCCCTGTCAGGATTCCCAGTCTCCACTGTAAATCATAATTGTATGGTGATAGAGCAGCACTACAGGCTGTGTGATTATGGATGCATATTCTGTCTGCTGATAGGCTGCACAAACCAAAACAAACCAGATTATGTTTCCGTACAGCTAACATGCTGTGCCAGACGATATTAATCTACTTCAGTAACATCTGCAGGTAAACCTAATTGCACATGGATAGTATGCTAAGCTAAAACCTGGCTCTGAAATGTTAAACACTATATAGTTTGGATCCTGGCACAAGACAATATGGAAGGGACCGAATTAAACTTTTTCTAAGTATAACATGAGATTATCTACAGTAAGTGCATAAAATCTGTATATTTCTGTTCCTTTTGCATGTGAATATTGCCTGCTGTGCATTTGGATGCCATATGCAAACAGTGGAAATAAATGTGAAAAGCTTATTAAAGTAGTAAGATCATGCACCAGGAGATGTTGTATGCATAGAGACACTACATACGTTAGATGTTAATAATACAGCAATGGCAGTCAAAGCAGGATATCAGAAATACAGCAACTTCTTTACAGAAGAAAATATATTCCTAACAGATGTGCTGAGAAAACTTGGCCCGGAATTTCTTGGGTGAGGAGGTAAGAGTCGGGATCACCACCAACAGCAGCCTAGAGCTCAGCCATTGGTGGATGCATCTGATAGTGCAGGCCTGTAGCAGGTGCGTCACTGATATGTGGGGCAGATCTCACAGGTCAGTAAGGGATACAGCCATAGCCCACAATTCC
Organism: Protopterus annectens; assembly: GCF_019279795.1. Classification (NCBI taxonomy): domain Eukaryota; kingdom Metazoa; phylum Chordata; order Ceratodontiformes; family Protopteridae; genus Protopterus; species Protopterus annectens. The sequence continues at coordinate 1,255,806,510 of NC_056746.1, forward strand.
GCAGGCAGTGGCCTCATGCTACTAACTAACATAGAGGCCTTTCCAGTGATTATGAGTGGACAGGAAGTTAGAAACAAAATCAGATGGCGGAACTTGGCACTCCAGAAGACACCCAGGATGTATACATCCTTGAAGATATGAGAACTGCCCAAGTATATACAGTGGGTTATGTATACATTACAGTCTTTCTCTACTTTTCTACAATATGCATGTCTGCAGTGACAAAGATATTCTCCCTATACACGCATTTCACAAGGAAAATTGAAACAAGTATGCATTTTAAATTCTGTATGGAGTTGCTATGTTTGTCCAGCATTGTACTGTTGGGGTGCTTGGGGTGTTACAATCTTTGCTCTAATTTTCACTGACATTGGGTCTAGCTTATGACATCATTGCTGCACCAGGCAAGGTTCATTGTGGGTTGTTGTTGGCAAATGTGTTGTGTCAATAGCGTTGGTGTAGTCTAATCTGCATATTTGAAAGTGGTCTTCTGCTGTTTCTATCTTGTAGTTACTGAAACTGTTGCTGTTCAGGTAACCTGGAATAGATGCATGGAAAGTATTAGAAAGCCAAGTGCAGATGAAGATACTAAGGATGACAAATCCATTTGTAGAGGAAAGTACTCTTTGTCTTGTGACAAGTGCCCAGTATAGGATATAGCATTGGGCACATCGATCATGGTGATACACCACACAGCACCTGTCCCTTTGATGCCTGAGTCAGGCCTTGTGGAGTCTGATAGCATGGTAGCTGAGGCATGATGATACACCACACAACACCTGACCCTTAGATCCCTGTGTCAGGCCTTGTAGAGTCTGATAGCATGGTAGCTGAGGCATGGTGATACACCACACAGCACCTGACCTTAGATGCCTGTGACAGGCCTTGTGGAGTCTGGTAGCATGGTAGCTGAGGCATGGTGGTGTGCCATACAGCAGCTGACCCTTCAGTGCCTGTGTCAGGTCTTGTGGAGTCTGATAGCATGGTAGATGAGGTATGGTGGTGAGCCACACAGCAGCTGACCCTTCAATGCTTGTGTCAGGCCTTGTGGAGTCTGATAGCATGGTAGCGGAGGCATGGTGGTGTGCCACACAGCAGCTGACCCTTCAATGCATGTTTCAGGCCTTGTGGAGTCTGATAGTATGGTAGCTGAGGCATGGTGGTGTGCCACACAGCAGCTGACCTTTCAATGCCTGTGTCAGGCCTTGTGGAGTTTGATAGCATGCTAGCTGAGACAGGGTGATGTGCCACATAGCAGCTGACCGTTGGATGCCTGTTTCAGGCCTTGTGGAGTCTGATAGCATGCTAGCTGAGGCATGGTGATGCGCCGCACAGCACATGATCTTCAATGCCTGTATCATGCCTTGTGGAGTCTGACATCATGGTAACTGAGGCATGGTGGTATGCCACACAAAGCCGCTGACCATTCAATGTCTGGGTCAGGCCTTGTGGAGTCTGGTAGCATGGTAGCTGAGGTTGTCATGAAACATCTGGACTCCTCTGACAGAGACAGCGATGATAGGCATTTCGCATCTTAGCACCACCGCTGGAGGAATAATCACCTGCTCAGCCACATCCAAGGACTATTGAGGTGTTCGGTCAACCTGCATCATAGATTGCATCGGAATTGATAACGCTAATAATAATTGTATTTAAGAATGCCATTACATGTGAGTGGGGAGGTCTGAAAAACCCAGTTGGGGAGGGAGGTGGCAGTAAAAATGGGGATGATAAAGAGAAGAGAGTTAATCTTACACCTCAGAATGAAAGGAAATAGAATAAGTTACAAATGGGCACTTTGGGAAGGAGTAAAACATGAGTCGGAGGAGGCAGCTAGAGACATATAGCGAGAAGGAGACTGCAAATAAAATTTAACATGAAAAGAAAATATTTATATGTGAAGTATACAAAATATTATAAATTTATGGATAACCTGATAAAGTAATATTGGCTTAATAACAAAAAAGGTATGAAACTGTATAAACTCTTGACTTTTTAAAATGTCATGAATTCATGGTAGGTATTAAGACTAGATGGTGCCTGAATAGGACCAGGTCAAAAACTGATAGGACACAGTGATGTTTTCCTGGTTGTATAAAAATCATAGTGTATGTAACATGAACAATGGTGTAAATGTTGTTGGATTACAAACTTAAACCATTAAATATTGCTAATGATATAACTGACTCTGATATTAACACCAATAATCTTATGGAATTGCAATGGTTGTTATTGCCTTATGGAAATAGTTTCGATAGTAGATAGAAAAAGAAAGGAAATCAAGTTTTTTTTGTAAATAATTTGTTTGGAGGAAAATAAAGTTATATTTTAAATGTTAAAAAAGTTAATTATTGACAGTAATGTTTGGATTACCAGTTAGGAGATGACCTGGTTTAAATTCAAAGAGAAAACCTAGCATCTCAATAATTCCCACCCTTATTCCACTACTCAAAAACATGTACAATTGTAAATTCAGTAATACAAATAAATAACAATTGTCCTATCTGTTATACTGCATAAGGGTTAGCTGCTGCTTGAAAAGTCAGCTTTGTTATCTGGTTAATTTAAAATGTGTTTTTATACTATATAACAAAAGTGCAATATCATGTTCTAAAGAAGTACATATTTTTTACCACAGAATAAATTAACGTGTAGGTTGAATGAGCAGAATTAATGAATATTCATAAGGTTATGTTTATTCATGAGTGGGTTAATTGAGTGAGCATTCCCATTGGATCTTGATTTTTTTAAAAAATGTATTATATAGGGGAAGAGACACACATTTCACTGTTCTGATGAAGTCTGCAGTTAGCAGATGAAAGTGCTTAACCTGTGTGTAAAATAGTTTTAACCCTCAGGGGTTCATTTTTATTTGTTTTCTATTAAAAGTGATTTTTGAAAGTAAGAATTTGCAGTCAGCTACGGTCCTTTTTAGCATATATTTTGATATATATTTGGTTACTTTAAAATTGATTCACCTCATTAACCATCAGCAGGTGTTTTATTAATGATTAACCACTACCATACTTTTTTTTGCTCTCCCAAGACCTTGCTAAATGGCTCAGTCACCTTCAACCAAATGGGCGACTTGTTCTAGGAGAATGCGAGTTGAGTATAGCCCATAGCTCATTTGCTCATGCCCAGAAACCCCCATCAGCCCTCAGTTCTTTAATGATAGTCAAGAATAAGGAGCAAGCCAGCTTGCTGGTCCTAGGGGCCTGCCAACCTCCTCCCACTGGGAGAATACCACATGCTCTTGGTGGCTCCTTAGAGCTTGTAATTGCTTTCTGCCAGGAAGATGCGTGCCTCCACATGCTTGTTTCTCCTCAGCTTCGTAGTGTGAATGCACTATGATAGTACAAGCTTGGCCAACTTAATACCTCACTAAGTGAACACTGTTGCACATAATCAGGGTGGTGAGAGTCCTCCATCCTCCATCCTGCATGTTCTATAAGACTGAGTGATCCAGCAGTGGCCACTCCACCCTATCCTCCCCATCCAGGTTCAATGGGCACATAAGTTACTTGCTGAACTCAGATCATCTGCGGCATAATTAAGGCTTTATACCTCTACACTATGGAACTGATTTTAACCACTTGCATACTTTAGTAAAAATGTTATGAAAGTGTCAGCAGAAATGCTTAATTTTATAAAGGAATGTGCTTTCATTCCATATGCTTCATAAATATACCCTCAGGTTTGCTGCACCAATGTTCTATATTCTGCTTTGTCATTATGCTGAACAGTATAATTAACATTGTGAATTAAAGAGGACTTTATAAGAAAAAAATATTTCATGTGTTAATTATAAACCAAAAAAAAAATCACCATGCATTTAAAATTTTATTTTAAACAAATACAATAACCAAAATTTGCCATTTTTCAATGTCTGGAGGATCAATATAATGGCTGCTCTTCCTACACCCAATCAGCTCATTCATTATGTGGGGCAACAGCCAGGCATCCCTGAGTTAGGCAAGAGCCCTACAAGTCTTTCACTCCTGCCCAGGTAAGCAAGCAGTCCATTCATTCCCCACTGGTGAGATTCAGGTGGCAGAGAGTGCTTGCATGTCCTGCAGAGCAGCCTGTCTCTTCCTCCAATGAGCACCCCCACTGTCACTGTGGCTCTGTGAGCTCTGCAGCTGCTGCCATGCTCATCGAAAGTGTCACCACATGCTGTCCGAGCTACATGCTATGTTTACTGGCAGATTGTGCTCCATGCAGCACCTGTTGTTCTCACTAGTTATCAGCCATGTGACAAGCCAGAGTCACCACCCACCCCCAGGATGGATCATCATCAGTGGCTGCTCACTCCCATCAAGTGCATGAGCTCCTCCCTCAAGTGCATGAGCTGCTAAGCAAACAAAGGTAGCTCATGGCATAGTTAGGGCTTTAGCTCTGTGTTCAACAGAACTGCCTGTTTTATTGACTGACTGATTGATTGATGTTCATTTCTTATGGTATGGAGCACTGATCCCAGTGGAACACTTTAAGGCTCAGCATGGGAGAATACAATAGATAGAAGATAACAAAGGTGACATTTCCAAATAGATGCATGTATAGTAATGAATAGTTAATGTTTTACAAACAAGCTATTAGCACTATAACTAAATGTGCAATTATAACAAAAAATGTTGGTGTTTAAACTGTAAGAGAAGTTACATAACTGGTTTAAAATGTAGCATGCACAGTAAATATTCACTACGTACAGTATGTACAATTGGATGTACTGGTAAAGGAAGGATAACAGAGGAATAAAAAATTAATGTACAGTGAAAGGAAAGTGGAAAGTATGATAAAAGGATAGAATAACAAAAGTATTGTATGAGAAAAATGAGAGTCTAATGGAAGGGGACTGGGTTTAAGTTATAGTACCCCACAGTACTGTATATCACTTACAGGAATTACAGAAGAGCTAGGTTAACATTTAATAATAATACCCATTTGTTAACCAAGTAGGCCCACTAGACACATTGTCCCTTTTCAGAGGCAACCTGGTAGCTGGTTAAGTGACTTGCTGAAGATCCCACAGTAGGTAAATGAGGGATGAGGTATCAACTCCTGTACCACTGAAATTACACCTCACATGCTTAACCCTCTGCACCAACTGCCAAATATTTTTAGGTGTAAAAATTGTGGTTACATTGTGCAGTGCATGTAATTTTAAGACTGTTGACTGTACCTATGCCCAAGAGAACTGTCCAGTTACTGTTAGTCTGATTTAATTTCTAGTTTCAGATTTACTTAAAAATAAGGCTAGTTCCATGGTGTAGAGGTGTAAAGCCCTGACTGCAACCCAGATGACCTGAGTTTGACTTGTGGCTTGGGTGCTGGAGGAGTCAAACAAGGGGGCATTAGAGTAATTGGCTGATATTAGATGGGTCCTTCTAAGGAACTGGAGTAATGGTTCTGATGGTCTGTGTTTGCAACTGGCAAGCAGAGTCTCATAGACAATGGAAAGAAGCAGAAACTAGGAGTGTTGGCTTCGCACTACCAAACCAGTGTTGATAGCCCTCATAACATGTAAGTGGAAACGCATGCTCAAGGGGAGGGAGTAGTAGTATCTTTGCAATAAAATTAGTGCTCATGTCAACCAGATAAGGTTGGGGTAGGTCCATACATAAAACATCCTAATCACTGCACAGAAATTATGCAGTTGAAAGAGGTTGGGGTTGCCAATTAGCTCCCCTGCCTGGGGACAATAAGTGTCTAGTATGAAACACGGATAGCTCTGGCCTGAAGGGTGCAGTCTGACAATTAGGCCATTAAGAGTAAGGAATTGTCTACCCCTTTCATAACATGCAGATGGAAAATAGAACGCAAAAGCAAACCCTCTCCAATGGGTGCCTGGAAGATGGCCCTCCCTAGGGGTACAAGGTATTGAGGGAGCTGGGAGTGCTTACAATTCATAAGGAGATGAGTTGGTAGTTAGCGAGCACTAAGAGAAAAAGCATACAGAAAAAAATCAATAACAAAACAACTAGATGATGATATTCATGTGACGCTATCAATAACAACACAACTAGATGATGATATTCCTGTGACGCTATCAATAACGACACAACTAGATGATGATATTCCTGTGACGCTATCAATAACGACTCAACTAGATGATAATATTCCTGTGACGCTATCAATAACAACACAACTAGATGATGACATTCCTGTGACGCTATCAATAATAACACAACTAGATGATGATATTCCTGTGACACTATCAATAACAACACAACTAGATGATAATATTCCTGTGACGCTATCAATAACGACACAACTAGATGATGATATTCCTGTGACGCTATCAATAACAACACAACTAGATGATAATATTCCTGTGACGCTATCAATAACAACACAACTAGATGATGATATTCCTGTGACACTATCAATAACAACACAAACAGATGATAGTCCTGTGACGCTATCAATAACAACACAACTAGATGATGATATCCCTGGATGTATAAAAGGATGTACTACTGTGAGTATTCAGGTTATTTATCTTTTTGTTTTAATCTAATTTTGAACTCAATGTTTTCTTAATCAAATCAATAATAACTACATGTGATCAAGGTGCAGTCAGTGAGGTTTTGAAACTTTACAGATGAGAATAATATGATAAGGAGGCAGTCTGTTTCATATTTTTATAGACAGACAATCAGTGAGGGGGATCAAAGAGACTAGAGCTGTAAAAATGCCATAGACATCACCTATGAGAGTTAGGTCAAACAGAACTTTTGCTCTAAATCAAGGCCTGAACCTCATTTGTATATAAAGCATTTCATAGGAAATGATGAATATAAATTCATCTTTAAAGTGTTTAACAAAGGAAGCAACTGGGCTGAACAAGTTTATATCTGGATTATGGAGAATTATTACTCAGGTTCAAAAAAGAAGAGAAGATATACACAAGACTACAGCTGCATTATCCTAAACCATTTAATAATAATCCTTGGACAAAAGTGATATCTCTTCTTCACTTTTTCAAAAAAATATTGCACCTGATGATAAAAAAGGAAGAAGAATATATTTTAGAACTTATGGCCCAGACTGTCAAAGAAAAGATGTTCCTTTAGATATAGAACACTTAGTTCTGATCCCAGTTCAGTGTTGAATGAGGGTGGGTGGTCATAAAGGCAGATTTCATGAATGAGATCTGGGCATCTTGGGGGAATGCAGCAATTGCCTCATGTTCACAGACAACCCTCTCCTCCTACCACCCAACACTACAACCTGTGAGAGATGCACTTATATAGCCAAACTGGAAGCAAAGCTCTTTTCACCCAAGACTGGACTAGAAAGTCAAGAGGCGAAGGTAAGCACTTGCACCATACCACACTTATCACATAGTCCCTCAAAACCTACACCACCAAAACACACACATAGAAACACAAAACACACCTACATTCACGGAGGCTCTCAATAAAAATCTACTCAAGCAACAGGGACCTCCAAAGCAGAAACGCAAGCAACCTCCACCCCCCCAACACAACCCAAATGACACATAGCCCACAAACTCAGTCTGCCACTCAACCACAGCCCATAAGGCATAATAACACTCTAGTCATAGGTGACTCTATAGTCAGGCACACTGGTGTTCCACTCACCAGGCTAAACAAGGAGGAAGTTACTGTAAGCTGCCAGGATCCGCCACATAATGCACACACTCAGGTCACTCCACAACAAGTACAAATATGACTCTGTCATTGTCCATGTTGGTGTGAATGACCTGAGATGTACCTCCCTGGACTACATGAAAAGAGACATGGAGGAGCTGTCCAATCTTGTAGCCCAGGCAGGTATGACACTAGCCCTGAGTAGCATCCTGCCATAACCCAGAATGATACCACAGTACAAGGACAAAATGATTGACTTCAACAATTGGATAAGCTTCTGGTGTCATTCTAAGGGGATCCAGTATGTGTTTGCCTGGGATGACATGATCGACAAACCACGATGCTTTGCCAGAGATGGCCTGCACCTGTCACCCTTGGGATTCCAGCTACTGACAGAGGCTCTTGCCACCCCTATAGTACCTTTTTTTAGGCAAGGTTCAAATGACAAATTAACCACCGTAACAGGTACAAGCAAGCAAAATCTGAGGGTAATGCTACTTAATGCTAGAAGTCTAAACCTCAAAATGCACTCACTCGAGGCACTTCTTAAAATGGTGAACATCGACATCTGTGCAGTGACAGAGACCTGGTTCAAGGCTCCACAGAGCACCCCTGCATTACCAGACTATAATTCATACCACACCTTTCGGCCACCTAATCTGGACCGAAACACTAAAGGTGGAGGCGTGTCCATATTCATTAAGGATATCCACACCTCCAGGCTAGTTGCTCAGCATAATGCATCCAAGATTATCCAAGTGCAACTAACTCTGGCCAAGACCGCAATCCAAATTGTAGCTTACTACAGATCCTCACCATGCCCCAGGATTCCCACTCCTCATTTCTTGATACACTGGAAAATATTAGGGTACAACCTAACACACTAATAATGGGCGATTTCAACTACCCCACCATTAACTGGGAAAACTACTCATGTACCAACTCTTGTGCTCAACGTTTTCTGGAATTCATAAATTCCAGTGCTTTGGATCAACTTATCCACACCATCACCAGGGGCAGCAATATCCTAGACCTGGTCATTACCAACGTGGGCAACCGGTGTTCTACACCAGAGGTCAGTTCCTCGATGGTCAGATCCGACCACAAGCTAATCTCCCTAAACATCCACATCCCACCCCCCAATTAGGGAAACCATAAAAAATTTCTCCAAAGCCAACTTTACGCTTCTTAAGACAGAAGTGGCAAACTTCACGACACCCATGCTGATGGACAATAGAGGTACGATTGCTGAATCCTATACAAATGCACTTTATAAGCACTTACATGAGTGCATGGATCATGCTATCCATAACAAAACCAAGATGCTATCCTCCAAAAAAAGGACGCCAATCTGGTGGTCCCCTGCCATAAACAAACTCTACAACAGAAGAAAGAAACTGTTGCAAATAAAGAGGAAAATCCCATGATTGGAGGAACTCAGTGGTCAGCCTCATTAAGAAGCTGAGATCCCTCATAAAATCCCTCAAAGCTAGTTACGAAAACAAAATTGCCACTGATTCTAAATACAACCAAAAAGCATTCTATAGATATATCAAGAATATCAATGGCAACACTCAGATCTGATCTGAGTTACAGCACAATGACACTAAATATACAGAACCAACTGATATTGCCAACATCCTGGCAGATAGGTTCAGTGCTAACTTCATCTCTCTCTCACCCCCTAAAGGGCCCATATCTGAACACAGTATCCATGGGACCTGACAACATCCCAGGCTGTGTTCTACATGAACTACAGAATGAACTGGCACCCCACCTAAGTACCATGTTCAAGCATAGCCTCACCTCAGGCTTTGTGCCCATTGAATGGCACACAGCAACAGTTATCCCACTCCACAAAGGGGGAGCCACCACAGACCCTAGGAACTACCGCCCCATCAGCCTGACGAGCCTGGTCAGAAAGGCTATGGAACTTATCATCATGGAACTTATAAACAATGATATTGGTAATCTCCAAACTCTGGACCCTACCTAGTTCAGGTTTGTAAAAGGCACATCATGTCTCCTAAACCTAACAGACTTCTTTGAAGCAGTCACCAAAGCCGTAGATGAGGGTAAGGTGGTTCACACAGCCTATCTAGATCTCGCCAAGGCTTTTGACACCATCCCCCACTCTGGAATTATAGATAAACTCATTAAACTAGGTATAAATACCTATGTCACAAGATGGGTTGCCAACTGGCTCACTGACAGAACCCACACTGTGAAAGTAGCAGACTCTAAATCCAACTTCAGACCAGTGATAAGTGAAGTACCACAGGGTTCAGTCCTGGGTCCTCTCCTGTTTGGTATCTACTTCTCTAAAGTACAGGCTAACACAGAAGGTCTGTGGCTAACAAAGTTCACAGATGACTGAAAACTAGGAGCCATAATCAAAACTCCTAATGATGTGGACATCCTACAAAAGGGCATCACTGAGACAGATGTCTGGTGTCAAAGCCATGGCCTCAAGCTCAATGCCAAAAAGTGCATCATCATCCATTTTGGTAAAAACTCTGTACCCATGAACTACCACATAGGCGATAGTCTACTTAACACTGAAAGTGTGATAAGAGACCTTGGGACACAGGTGGACAGTAGTCTCTCCTTTGATAATCACATCACCACAGTAGTCAGGAATCCTTCTACGTGGCACACCTCATCACAAAAGTTTTCTCATCCAGGAAAAAAAGGGGTAATTGTTCCCCTCTACTCATCACTCATTAGATCCATTATAGAGTACAATGCCCCTTTTGGTATGTACCTCACAAGACATCTACAACAACTGGAAAGGCCGCAGAAATACCTCACAAAGAGAATTACCTGCCTCAAACAGATGCTCTACGCAGACCATCTCAAACCACTCCAGCTGCCGCATGTCGCCTACTCAGAGGTAATCTCTGCCTAACATACAAGGCTATGTCAAACCCAGAGCTGTTGGACATATCCAGTCCCCCCAAGCTACATGCTCTAGGGACCTAAACCTTGTCACCACAATAAACGGAACATGCTGGAGGGATAGATTCCTGTCCCAGAGACTTCCCATACTCTGGAACAAACTACCTATCTGTATCAAACAAAGTTCCTCATTAGCACTCTTCAAGAAAAATCTTGATGATTGGATGGGAGATAGGAAATTCACCCCGGGGATCACTTCTGTGGCTCTGCTTGACAAGGGCACAAGAAAATAATTTTCATAGGTGGCAAAAGCCAGGGTACCATTTGGCTAGGCTTATATGGGCTCTAGGGCCAATAGCCTAGTACCGACCTATGAACCTATCAGATGGGAGCTAGCAGTGTGCAAAAAAAGTAGGGGGTAGTTATGCTAGGAAACAGTAGAATACAACAGCTGGTGCTGAACTCTTACCTGTAATGAGAGCAGAAAGTAATGTATTAATAAAGAAGAAACCACCTCTGAAAACTATTTGGTAGTTTTCTTGAGGAGAGAAACTTAGATGTGGAGAGGTTGTACAAGATTAGACATATGTGAATGGAATGGATGACACATCATGCATTAGGCATGCAAAAAGAGAACAAAGTGTCAGGTGGCGAAAGAAAATTAATCACAAAGGTGTTGTAATACTGCAGTACATATGAGGCAAATACAGGTTTCTTTGCAAATATCTAAACAAGAATGCTGGTGCAGGTATGCTTTGTCTTCAGATATATAATCAGCCATCATTAACTAGTCTTAAAGCATGAAGTAGATTACAAAGTGACTGCTGGAATGCCAAAATGTAATATTAGTTTCATAAGGAAGTATGGAATCTCCATCTGGTCTTTTTCAACAGGCTTTATCAACTACAGTATTAGTAACTGCTAGAGCACTGCTTACAAGTGATTTAGATAAGAACACTGAACCGGGAAAAGCCGAAAGACACAACAACTGATCATATTACTGAGGAAGATGTGAGTACGGGGGAATCAAAGAACATTCCTGATTTCATCACAATGCTTGAATGGAAACATTTAGAAAGGTACAGAATAAATGTGTGTGAAAGTGAATCAGGCTCACCATCATACCTCTCCACCGCTATGATTTAAGCATGGCACTATGATTTTTTTTGGCCTCTGATTTTGCATTGCATCTCTTAAATTTATTAATTTGCCACTGATTTCCTTCATAAAGCTAGACATGCTCAAGGGTACATATATTATTAGAAAGTAAGTATAAGCCTATACAAAGATTCATTGTCACTAACTATGTGAGGACTAGTACCTAAAGAACCTCTACTCAAAACTAAGAAAGTACTCCAATTTTGGGTCCTCTGCTATGATTTTTAGAGGTCAATGCTATATTTTTTGTCCAACATAAATTTAAATAACTCCACATTCAAGCAAAATATTACAGTCAGTGCAATCCACGTGCATGGTGTACCTTATCACTGCATTGGCCTGTCTAATTATTCTGAATCAATTTTTCCTTAATCTAGAGAAAATACTTTCTCTAACAGCCAGTTTTTACAGGTATTACATCAAAATCCATTACATTTTTGCATATTGATATAAATTGATAAATAATATATTTTTTACCAATGGTAAGTTTAAGAAAAACTGTTCCAAGTTTTTTTTTTTATATAAACACAAACAAGACAGAACTATACCGACAAAATATACAAGATAACCAATAAAACAAGCCCCTATTAAAACTTTATGCATTATGACTCCGGTTGACTAGTCAATTATATCATCTTGCATATATTATTTACCAGTATTGAGCAATTAAATATTACATTGTCAGGTCCTGTACACTCCACTTAATAATCAAAAATCTGTGGTGGCTTGGGAGGTAATGCGACAGCACTCTTTAACCCCCCAGGTATCTTGCACACTTTCAAAGCAAAATATAATGGCAGACAAGCTGAGCAGGACCAGGAAGGAATGAGGGGCTCTTCCAGAAGCTCTTCACCTCCTTTCAAAACATACAACTAAAGAAATTCTGCTCTAGGGCTCCTTGCAAGCAAGCTTGGAAAATAAATGCATTTTCATTTCAGTGGTTGGGAATCCTCCTTTGTGCGCTTCCACCCCTTCCATTGGTATCCAGGTAATTCTGAAGATTCAGAAGGACTGTCCAAAAAATATTGTGGTGACTTCTTTTTGTCCCAGGGAACATTGGTTACCCTTTCATATGGAAGTGGATACATACAGTTACCATAAGCATTCCCTCAGACTGGACCTACTCACACAAGACAGGGAGAATTTGATACACCCCACTCTCAAATAATGTCAACTAACTGACTGGATGATTCACTTTTGATTCTTTTTAGGCACATCTTTCAGGAGGACATATGGGTGGTACTTAGGGGACAAGAAAACTTGCTACTAGGAAATCTTTTCTTGGCAAGTGAAAAATATTTTCTATTTGGTGCTAAGCCAATAACCATCAGGGATAATGTATCATTGGTACTTAAATATTTTTTGTGAGTTGCTTTCCACAGGCCTGTCTTATTCCTCTGTCTATGTACATCTTGTGACCATTCCAACATGTCTGTCTATGGATCCTCCCCTTTCTTCTCCGTTTTTGATAAAGCAGATTCTGAAGATGGTTTTACATCTTAGGCATCCTAGAAAACAGGTAGCTTCTTCCTAGGATCTTAACTTTGTGCTGTAAAAGTTAACTATATCCCCCTTTGAACCAGCTCACTAGGTGATTTTAATGTTCATCACATGGAAGACTGTACTTCTATTGCCCTGATATCTGCAAGAAGAGGATCGGAGTTGCACTCTCTCTCATGGTATGTGAACCCTATCTAGTCTTCCATTGAGATAAGGTCTCATTTAGAACAAATCCCTCATTTATACCCAAAGCTGTTTCAAAGTTTACTTTGAATCAATTCACCAGCCTCCCTATGTTTTATCCAGCTCCACATAGCCAGGAAGAAAGGAATCTACATACTTTGGATGTACATAGTCAGCTCATGTACGATCTTGACAGAACTAAGTTATTTACAAAGGCTGATTAGCTGTTTATTTCTTGTGATGGAACAAAGAAAGAACAACTAATTTGAAAACAGACTATTTCTAGGTAGCTGTCCTCTACAATTTCTTTTGTCATACCCACAATGCGAAATTGGTTCCAGGCTGTATTAAGACATATTCTAGTTGAGCCTTGGCATCTACAATGGTATATTGGAAAGGGGAGGACTCTAGAAGCATTCTACTGGCAGCAACGTGGTCTTCTGCATATAAATTTACAAAGCATTCCTTTTCCAGGTTCATGACTGGCTTTGCTAGGACCATTCTCCAGGGACTTCTGGGTCCTTATCCTTTCCTCTCTCAGGTTGGATTAACTTTGGTAATCACCCAAAATAGCCAAAAGGCTACTGCAGCAGTGAGAATGATGAACATAGTACAGTTATGAAAGTTGTACTTATCAAAACAGTAGATGTTCAAATTCCTCACTGCTGCAGTAGCTGCACCCACCCACCATCCCCCCTTTACTGTATATAGTTATTAATTGGAATATAATGTTTTTGGATTTCTGTTATATTTTGGAGATTTAGGATGAGTAAGCTCTTTCTCTCTTTATGGGCAAAAAAGTCCTGAAGATATCTTCACTCTGACTGCTGATTTCTCCCCTTGGGCTGATCGATCAACAGTCAGAGTGATGGTGTGGGAGGGAACCAGAGCTATGTGAAGCTGGTCAGTTGTTGTATGCTTGGCTGGATATAACCCATATAGTCAAAAGGCTACTGTAACAGTGAAATTTGATATACTGTTATGTTAAGTGCAACTTTCCTAACTGCACTCTCCCTTTGTTTTCTGAATTGGTGTGACACTGGTAGTGGTGGCATATTTAAAGATCAAAGATGTGGTTTTAAAACCCCCATGTGGAGGGGGGGTACAAGGGAGCACATCCCCCTTGCAAAAAATTACTACCATGAAATTTTTGTTTTTGGTAATTCACAGTGATCTACCAGAAGATGATAAAACTGGTCAAATAGTAATATCACACTGGTAAGACAAAATTCTCTCATATACATACATACATGCATATACAGGCAGACACACAAACATATATATATATATATATATATATATATATATATATATATATATATATATATATATTTGCAAAGTGGTAGATGGTCTCTTTACATGTGCTAACCTAGAAGAGTCAGATAGCATAGTGGTGAATGGTCAATTTAAGGAGATTCATCTGCAGAGATTTTAGGCCCCAAGTGATTACAGCTGGGAGGAACATTGTGCTTGAGCATATAAACTGAAAAAAAGATAACTGCTTACTAATTGGTAAAGACCCATTCCTCAGGTTTCACAAAGATAGAGTTTCATTAAGAACTAACCACATCTTGATGCCCAATGTGGTACCACAGCTCACCTTGACTGAAACTATCAATGTCCTTCCTTTGTCCTCTAACCCATAGAACAAAAAGAGAACTTTGCACTCACTGGATGTGCACAGACTGCCCATGTTTTACTTGGATAAGAGAAAATATTTCAGAACGTCTGATCAATTCTTTTTGGCATTTGCTCCTAACAAATTGGGTAAACTAGTAAGTAAACATTGGCCTGCGGTGGGAGTGACGGATGCATTTAAGGTGGCGGTGGGATTACATCAAGGATCAGCTCGGAGTCCTTTCTTATTTGCAATGGTGATGGATAGGTTGACAGATGAGATCAGACAGGAGTCCCCGTGGACTACGATGTTTGCAGATGACATTGTGATCTGTAGTGAGAGTAGGGAACAGGTTGAGGAGACCCTGGAGAGGTGGAGATATGCTCTAGAGAGAAGAGGAATGAATGTCAGCAGGACTAAGACAAAATATATGTGTGTGAATGAGAGGGAGGATAGAGGAATGGTGAGGATGCAGGGTGTAGAGGTGACAAAGGTGGATGAGTTTAAGTAGTTGGGATCAACAGTTCAGAGTAATGGTGAGTGTGGAAGGATGGAGTGGGTGGAGAAGAGTGTCAGGAGTGATTTGTGACAGACGAGTACCAGTAAGAGTGGAAGGGAAGGTCTGCAAGAGGGTAGTGAGACCAGCAATGTTATATGGGTTGGAGACAGTGGCATTGACAAAAAGGCAGAAGTCAGAGCTTGATGTGGCAGAGTTGAAGATGTTAAGATATGCACTGGGTGTGACAAGGATGGACAGGATTAGGAATAAGTATATTAGAGGGTCAGCCCAGGTTGGAAGGTTTAGAAACAAAGCCAGAGAGGCAAGATTACATTGGTTTGGACATGTGCTGAGGAGGGATGTTGAGTATTTTGGGAAAAAGATGCTAAGGATGAAGCTGCCAGGTAACAAGAAAAGAGGGAGGCCTAAGATAAGGTTTATGGATGTGGTGAGAGAGGACATGCAGGTGGTTGGTGTGACAGAGCAAGATGCAGAGGACAGGAAGAAATGTAAACAGATGATCCGCTGTGGCGACCCCTAACAAGAGCAGCCAAAAGAAGAAGTAAGTAAACATTCAGTATCTAAGTGAAACTATATTCCTAGTTGGTCATTACTATCCAATGACCAAAAACATGTTTGTCCACAAAGCTATCAAATCTGCTGGGCATTGTGTGTACTAGTACCATGTTGCTAAGGCCTGGAACTTCTTTTCCTCTATCCATCTACTCAACACCCTCTTTCCATCCTTCAAAAGCATTCTGAAAGGCTTCCTGACAAAAGCTGTCTCTATTTACAAAAAATCTCAACACCAGGATAAACTATATCCCTAAATGTGGACTAATTCCTGTTGATACCTTACATCTCCTTACTCTTCCCTTCTTCATTCACTTCCTTATATCTATCAGTTTCTCTTCACTGGCTTTCTTGCTAAATATACCATAAGCCTGCTTTTTTCTCACTTTGTATTGCAATTCCTGCTTATATTATACTAACTTAGCTTTAATTTCTCTATAAAGTGGCTAAAATTTCTCTAACTATTAAATCATTGTCATATAACATGTATCTATTCTTAACCAGTTATGCCTATTCTGGTATAATTATTTAAGTTGTAGTTGTATTTTGGGGTGTTTTTTGTAATATTTTTAAAGACTGTAAAATTCTTCTTCTTAAAATGTTTTCTAACAGTTTGAAGCTTTTCTCCCTGGGCCTTCACTGAAAATGGGTTCTTATTCAGTCAGACTTTCCCGCTAAACAAATGTCAATAAATAAATAAATAAACATAGAAACAAGCAGGGATTTTAGAAATTACCCATAAAATTGGTGCAGAGTGGACTTGTAAGCTTAGTTTGAGGTGGGTCCAGGGAAAACTCTAGTTGGAGTTACACAGACCAGGAGGATAAAAGAAGGCAATCCATAAAATACCCCTGTAAGGAAAGTGTCTGGCCCTTGATGTGAGATACCACCTGGATTTATTGCTGGGACAGAAGGTGAAGTTGTTTTGTTGCTGCTTATTACTGGAATTGGTAACAGAACTACTTGCTGTTTTGAAGTCTTTGTAAGCACGCTTTTGTTTTGCCAGCTACCTGGATAGAATCATGTTTAAAAAATTATGCTGCAACTAAGTATAAAAGTTTACTGTAGTGTGAAAAGCCTTCCTGAAAAATGAATTTGTTTATGGTGGATTGCAGACTAACTTGTTTGATAAGAAGGTGTGCATTTCTTGCCTGAACTTCATTTATTTATCAAAAATATGATTTTTTAAGTCACAAAGCACACTCCATTAACTGCTTGGCTTGTCAGAGACAATGCTACAGACTGCACTGGTGGAGAACATGGGCAGTAAAAATCCATTTTATATATATACTGTGAACTTTCTCAAAAAAGATGCCTGCTCTGCTTCCTTGAGTTATATTTCTAACCAGAAGCAGTCTGTAAAGTATCAAATTACAGAAGAGGAATGAGCCATGTTAAGGCATTTATTATTTACTCTGGGTATGGCCAGTTCTGTGTGAGAGATCAGTTCTTGTAAATTCTGACTGTGAAGAATGATTACAGTTAGAAAGAATGGAGGAAATGTTTGGGGCATAGATAAAAACCTCTGCTGCCCTGCAGAATATATGTGCAGCCTTTGACCAAAACCTGGTAGTGCTTCAGGAAATGACTGAATGACCAATTCCTGATCAGCATTTTTAAGAGAACTGACCAACACCTGGTCACTCTTGAAGTCAGAGGGATATACCACTAATGAGTGATCACCTGTTAAGCTTCAAGCAGCAGATTTCCACCCTCATGGTCCTGTCATCGACTGCTTAGTGAGTCCAGTGTTCTAGTACAAACCTGAAGAGTCTTGAATGGACCTCAGGATGATATGGAGGTTTTACACAACGGATTCCTAAAAGTAGCTATTCCATCCATCACCTACCCTATATCTATCCTTATCAATCACTCCATCTCTGAACAGTACATTCCCTACCTCTGGAAAATCTCTCACATCATCCCCTTTCACAAGGGTAGCCCCTCTAATAACATTTCAAACTACAGCCCCATAGCCATCCTCTCACCTTAGTCAAAATTCTAGAGAAATGTATTCACCAACAACTCCTGTATCACCTGACCACTAATAACCTACTTCCTAGCTCTCAGCATGGCCTCAGACCTAAGCATAGTACTAATACAGCACTAGTAAGTTTTACAGACACTATTTGTCACCTTAAAAATGATGGACAAATAGTCTCTGCAATTTTCCTAGATATGTCAAAAGCTTTTGACACCATACCTCACCAGCTACTACTCAATAAACTTGCCACTTATAGTTTTAATTCATCTTCCCTAACATGATTTCTCAGCTATCTGTCAAATCGTCAACAGGCTACAAAATGGGAGAACAATCTCTCCTCACTTCTGCCAGTATTCACCGGTGTTTCCCAAGGATCCATACTTGGCCCCCTTCTCTTTGTCATATTTACCAAAAATCTAAATACAGCAACAGAACTTGCCACAATAATAAAATATGCTGACAATTCCTCTCTAATCTATTCCACCCCTTCCCCCCAAGAACTTCAGGCAAAAATCATTCCAGGACATAGAATCTTAACTCTCCAACCATCAACTCATTCTAAACCCAAATAAAACTAAGTTAATGATTTTCACAAACAAATCCTTAAAGACCAAATCCCTACTGCTCTCTATTCACTCCTCAAATGGAACCAAAATTGAACCTACAAATCAAATAACACTCCTAGGCATCACAATAGATGACAGGCTAAAAGTTGATATTCATATCTCCCTAACACCCAAAAAAGTCCATGCCAAACTTGGCACTCTCTGTAGGGCCAAACCTTACCTAACACACCAAGCCAGACTAGCCACAGCAAGATGTTATTTACTGTCTACCCTCCTGTACTGCTCACTCATCTTCACCAACATACATAAGGCTGACCTTAATATACTTGAGTCCTGCTATAACAAAATAGCTAAATTTGTCGCTAATCATCCTCATAGAGCTCACCATTGCTCCACTCTCCATCATCTTAACTGGCTTGAACTTCCCAATCTGTTAATACTAAACCAACTTATCTTCACCCAAAAAATAATTCACTACCCCAGTAACTGCCCAGCACTTTATAACCTGGTCCAACCAAATATCAACAGTAGGTCCCTTAAGTTGTCAAACAGGTTATTGCTAAAAGTTACCCAGTCTCACAACTACCATGGTGACTCCCTCTATTCCAGTAAAATAGCAAACACTTGGAGTGCTCTTCCTCAGGAAATCCAGAACAAACCAAGCTTGCCTTCTTTTAAAAACAAATTAAAAGAATATCTCAACAACAACTGGCTCTGCCCCTGTAATTCTCCTGGATAATTCATCTCTCCTATTTCTCAGCAACCATCTCTAGCACCCTAACCTTACTCCTGTCTCAAATGTTTTTCAAACTGTTTTTTGCTTTGCTATCCGACATATTTTTTCTTTCTTTCTGTTCTATCAGTTTTAGTTTTTTCCTATCTGACAGATACTTGATTTTCTCAATGATGCCAATACCTCTGGTTTATATTATGCTCTATGTTTGTTTGCTTTGCTATCTAACCAATATTTTGATTACTCAGTTACTCAATATCTCTGCTCTTATGTAATGCTCTATGTTTGCTTACTTGAATAAATCTGTTAGCTGTTTTTAGTTTAGCATATCTTTCTTGTTGTTGTTACAATTTGTTTTTGTTACAGGAGCTTTCCTCCCCGGGTCTCTGCTGAAAATGGGCTACTGGCCCAGCCAGACACTACCCAGTTAACAAATGTAAATAAATAAATAACTACATTTACTTATGTGTTTTTGAAAGGATGCATATATGGAGAACTGGGGATAAACAGAACGGTCCAGAGTTCTGTCATCCTATTTAAATGGTGAAAAGGCCACTGTTCCTACTTCATATCAGAATACTGATAAATATATTGACTTCTCCGACCTCCACATAAGTCATGTTAATTTTAAAAAGCTCGCCAGGAAGAGGAAGCTAGAGACAACATAGTGGGAGTAGGTAAGGAACCAAATGAACAGAACAGGCCCACTATATACCCCTACAATGAGTTAAGAAATGGTCTGCTATATGGAGTAACCAAAAAGAGTATGAGAAAACAGACACTGAACCAATTATTAATTCCAAAACTTTTTGAACACTTACAATGAATTTAGCAAATGGTAAATTTTTTTGTAATATACTTGAAAAAAGCATTAAAAGTGAAACAAAGTAGAGCACTCCCCTGCACCCTCTAACTGACATAATTATAAATTTGGTCACTGCACCTCTGGAAAACTTCAGCTTGACCTAATGCATATTAAAGTGAAGCAAGTGAAATAATATAATGACTTTTAAAACAGGTTATGAGTAATGTAGAATTATTTAAAAAGTGTACACTCTAAATAAATATTAAACATCACCAAGCAAATTGCAATAAAAAAATTGATAGAGGATCTACTAAGGGAATGCAGAAATTTCTCAAATAAATCCAAACAAGTAAATGTCAATAAACACTCCAAAGAGCATGATTTATACCGAAAAAGTCCACTGGATTAATTCAGGAGTAAATCCTTCACAACTAAAAATATCAACAATGGCAAAGCTTACACAAACAGTTAGTATTATAGGAAAGCTTGCCTTCCACAGTGAGTTCAAGTTATATAAAAGCTTAGTTTGTCCATGTTCAGCTAAAAACATTGATTTACATCCCATCAATATTCTATCAAAAGAAACAGCATAATAAGCTGTATAGCAAATGCAACAATGTTACAAAATGTAACAAGATGTAATAGCTGCAACAGTTTATGTATACTTATCTCTGTGGCAAACCTCCTTATAGCAAACTGTTAAAACAGAACAAGGCAGCAAGCCAACAAAGGACAACACCAAAAGACTTTTGAAATGAACTCCTAGCTCAGTAGTGAACATGTGGTGATCAAGGACCACATGCAGAACACCCAAACTGTCCATCAGTGGCTAAAAAAATCAAACAGAACAAGAACTCTCATATTCAGATGGCCCCAGCTTAACCTGCAAGCAGATATTCAAATCAATGCCCACACAGCTAAAAAATATGAATTAACATGAAATCCAAAAATCCATCCACAGGCAATCAATTCTCCACCATCTTTGGACACGTACCATCAGTCTTAGAAACTGCCTTGTAGAAATCTAAGTTATAAGAAGTGTATAATCATGCTCAACCCATTTAAGAAAGTTTTCACTGCAAATAAGAGCTACCATCATCATGTGGTGTGGGTTCTATTCATTTGTTAGAGCAGTCAAACAGTAGAATCACAATTACTTTAAAAAATAAGAAGTCACATTTGTTAGAATATTCATTGGGTAGATTTAAATTAATCACACTAGGCAGTGGTTGAATTTTTAAGAAGCTGATTAGATAATTTTGCAGATTGTGTGTCATTTTTCCAGACGTTTTTGCCCTTTGACCTATAAAGTTAGTAATGTTCTTGTTCATTATTAAGGATTATACTTAGTGGCTAATGCTGGTGTATGGACTTGTGATCACTGTTAAATACAAGAAATCACTGTTGGTGTGCTATATAAGTGTATGCTAGCAGTGATCCCATTGTTTTGGCAGATTTTTCCCTTTTTTCAAGTTGGTGCAAACATGGCGATGGCATATATATATATATATATATATATATATATATATATATATATATATATATATATATATATATATATATACACAAACATACATTTACATATATATATATATATATAGTACTTACGTATTATCGCTACCAGATTTTCATGATCATAACGGTTGCTTCCCAATGTTTAAATGTAAGTGTTAATGGTGTGACAGTGTCAGACAACATGATTTTTGTCACACTGAGGGTTGTCTTAGGCAGGGTTTTCAGTAAAAAAATTCAAAGTTTATGTCACTGTTCAGGTATGCACTTTAACGCCAGCATGTCATGTAGCTGCAGTAAAGTGCATACACTCTTCAACTGTCAGGGATGCTGTCTTACTCACTGTAATTGCTCACCTGTCTCCCCCACATAAGGCACACACACACACACACACATACACACACACACACACACACACACAAACACGATGCTTTTACTCTAATTTTATATTTTTAACAAATATCAAACATATGCTGAGGTGCAAACATGCCACATACTGCCAGAAGAAGCGCTTCCACAAGCAGGAACATGTTTTCCCTATGGAAATGTTCTTAGTACCTGGAATCAGGAACCCATAGTCAGCTATCAACAACATCATCCACCCTCAATTTTAACAACCATTACTGTACGGCAACATTCGCATTGCAATGCTTACTGTCCACTATGTTTACACATTTTGAAAAAAGTCTTACTTTAGCAAAAAGATTGTGCCTGTATCTATGTTTCCCTTCCCTCCTCACGGTAGAAATATTCCATTCAACAGTTTGCTTTCCTGACAATTCAAGCGTGCGTCCTTTATACATGTTAAACAGGAAGAGGATTTTTTAATAATTTTCTGTCTGTGAAGGTAGTGCAAAGGTTTTGGGACAGCAAAAATGACTTTTAGCAACACTTTGCATTGTTTCATGCCATTGTCTGTATTGAAGGAATTGAGATTCGCAACCACAAAAATCTGGTTCGATAATACGTAAGTACCATATATATATATATATATATATATATATATACACACACACACACACACACACACACACACACACACACACACACACACACACACACACACACACACACACGTGTGTGTGTATGTATATGTTTAGGGGAAGGCTTGCTTCACATAGGGAGGGTACAGAGGGATTGCTCCCTACAAAAAATACTTATAGCTTTCTTTGCTGTTCTTGTGTGTTATGAACATTTGCTTAATTCATTTGTTGTAGAATCAAAGTATTTTCTCTGGTTTTAGAGCAAATGTCATTAAACAAAGTGACTGTTGCTAGGCCGATGTTTAATGGCAAAATGAGAAGGCAGTAGTGACAAAGCTCACTTCTACAATTTGGTGTTTACACCCTGTTCCTTGTACAACAACTGCACGTCTGCATAGTCAGCTGGCAGATCGAATCTATGCCCCCAACACTTAATATTGTATTTAGGTTAATGCCCACTTAATAGTGAGGCATACTCATTCTGTGGCAGAGTATTTTGTCTCAGCCTTACTTAGCTTCCTTTTGAACACTTACAATTAAATTAGCACACTGCAACATGATTGGCTGTTTCTCATCATCCTTACTTTCTGTGATAACATAGAAGTTCTCAGTATAAAACCTAGTGTAAAATTCTACAACCAGTTCATTCCTAAGTATCCTTCCAAATATGGCTTTGTGCCTGTTTCAGCATAAGTGTTCTGAAAGGTTTTGGAGCTAACAGCTGATACATTATTTCTTGTCTTTGTTTATCCTGTACAATACATCATTCCTCAACTCAGAATATATCTATATGGAATAGGACCAATCAACACATCTATTTCTCTTCTTCTGCCTACATTTCATCAAACTTTGCTTACTGTATAATCCTTCAATTTGTATTTTCTTAAAGTTTCATTGTTATTATAATATCTCAGGTATGCCAAGTCAGGAGCACTTTTACTGGTACACTGTCATGAGGTAGAAAGTATAACCTCTTCGCTTATGAATATATTTATAGTTTTTTTCTTCTTGTGATATTCCTTTCTCAACAAAAGACAACTCTTGCTTTTCTTCTTCCCTTGTTTTTGGCATTCCCATTACTTGTATCTCAGTAACATCTGTCTCCTAGAATGTGTTGCTGAGAGTCCAATTTCTGACTCACCTTCTGTTTTGACATTACAGAGGGAACACAGAGCTGTATGGAGATCTCTTTTCTTCACTTAGTGAGTTTATCACTTGGGATCTGTCTCGCTCTCTCTCTTTCTCTCAGTCTCCATACAGACATCCTTCCTTACTTAAATGTCCAGAATCTTTAGGCAAAGTTTGATATCATGCAGTATGGATTCTTCCCTTCCACTTTCTATAATTACTTATTTCACAGACTTAACGATCATGATTTTCTAGTAAGACTTAGTAACAGGTACCTGAAAATACAATAATTTCTCTATCCCTCCAGCCAAAGCAAGATTTTAGTTTATTCTAAAATTTCTATACCTATCATTTGAATTTATAAAGGCAGGATACTTTTAACAACTGCTGCCCCCTCCCAATTTTTACTAGAGGCAATATTCAGTCCATAGAGTATCTAATTGTACCCCCTACCCCCTTAATTTCTACTCTACCTTGAAATTATCCTGTTGACATCATGTGTTAAATTAGGTACCAAAGCTACAGACTTTGAATTTCTACATTTGTTAGATACTTCTTCATGACTCTATGGACATATTTATTTTTATTTATTTATTTTACATTTGTTAACCGTTTAGTCCAGCTGAGCATTAGTTCATTTTCAGTGGAGACCCGAGGAGAAAAGCTTTGCAATCAGTATTAACATTTTACATAAAGTCAGCAGGAAAATTGCATTGGCAGCTAAAACACCTAGAGAAATAACATTTTACAATAAAATTTTTACAGAAAACAGTTGGGTACAAATGTTAGAGATCAAACTGCAAAAAGCATTTACAACAAATCATACAGAAAAGCAGTAGAGTACAATGTCAGAATTTTTACAACAAAAACTTAGGTACAATATCAATGTAGGGAAAACAGTGTTCATTATTTCTAAGTAGTTATATACAGTATAGGTACAGATGGAGTAGTAAGGTAATGTAGAGGTTAAGCAATGAGACAGAGAAGTAGATGGATATTAAGACAGGCAATGGAAGAGAAAGGAGGGATGAGAGACAAGTTAGGGTTAGGTAGTTTCAGGGAGGATGACTACAATGGCAGGACCATTTATTTATTAGATATTCCAGAGTGGCTAGTTTGAAATGTTTTGTTTGGTTAAGGGACCTAATTTCTTGGGGTAGTTGGTTCCAAGTTTAGCAGGGTTATAGTTATAATGTAAACACCCTGATTTGGTTTTGGGTTTATAGATCTGTAGGAAGTCTTGGTCTGAGCTACGTAATGTCCTGGTTGGGGAATATTTAGTTATAATTGATTGAAGGCTATGGCAGAAAGATGGTAGATAGAGGATGGAGTGGATAATTAACAGTTGCTGTAGTAGCAGCAAATGAGAGAATTCAAGCAACTGCAACTGTTTAAGAGATAGCCAATGGTGTGATTTGTAGGTTTGGTTTGTAGCAAATCTGGCAACTTTATTATACGTAGTTTCAAGTCTGGTTATGAGTGTGGTGTTAAGATTTGTGTATAACTGAGAGCTATAAAAGAGGTTGGGAAGAAGAAATGCATGGGAGAGTTATTCTGGCTGAGTTGGTTAAATGTCTTTTGTTTCGGTAAAGGAGTCTGAGTTTCTGGTGAGTCTTTTTGATATAGGTGGTGATTTGGAGATCAACCTTAAGCTGATCATCTATTATGACTCCTAACAGTTTAGTGCCAGGGTCAGAGGTAATGACAGTGTTATTGCTAGATAGGATGGAAAATGTTGTTTTGAGACTGATGAGGTTTTTTGGGAGGAAGACAAGGAGCTTAGTTTTCTTAGGGTTGAGAATTAATTTGTTGTCACAAAGCCATGTCTCTATGGAGTTGAATGATGCTTGGGTAGTAGAGTGGAGGTCAGATGGATTGTCAGCAATGGTGATGACTGTAGAATCATCAGCATATTGTACACGTGTGGAGTTGGGACAAGAAGTGTAAAGTAGGTTGGTGAAAATATTGAAGAGTAGTGGCCCCAGTATGGATCCTTGGGAACACCCATTGTCATTCTTGGGTGGAAGAAAGAGCAGAGTGCCATTTAACAGCTTGTTGGCAGTTAGAGAGATAGCTGGAAAACCAGGATATGGTGGGAGGAGAGAATCTTAGGTGAGAGAGTTTGTCTAGGAGGAGGAGATGGGAGACAGTGTCAAAGGCTTTGGGCAGGTCGAAGAACAGACATGAGACTAGCTTATTATTGTCACGGGCCAGTGATACAGTTTTAATGAAGGATATTAATGCAGTTGTAGTGCTGTGTTTGGGATGAAATTCATGTTGTGTGTGTGTGTGTCAGAAGGTTCTGTTGGAGAAAGTATTGCATTATCTGATTGTGAGTGCAATTCTCAAGAATCTTGGAGAGGGGAGACAGTATAGCAATTGGTCTGAAGTTTGATATATCAGAACAATTACCTCCTTTATGTATGGGTAATGTGTAGAAAGTTTTCCATATTGATGGAACATATGATTCAGAGATAGATCGGTTGATCAGGATGGATACTGGATAGGCTAGGGGTTCAGCAGCTATATGTAAGAAGTAAGAGGGTAGGTTATCAGCTGAGGGGGAGCAGGGTTTGAGTTTAGAGAGTAGAGATTTAATATATTTAGTTGAGACAGATGTAAGAGAGAAAGAGTTAGAAGGAGAAGGAGGGGAAGATGAGAAAGTGTTTTTTTTAGTAGTTTTACTAGTGGGGAGATCATTAATTATGGTAGTTATTGAATTAATAAAATAATTGTTAAATTCAGTGGCAGTTTCTTCAAAAGTTTTATTTGGGCATGGGTTGGGAAGGGAAGTGTTTCCTGGATGTAGTTTATGACTGATTGAGTTCCAGAATGTTTTAGGGTCAGATTTTAGGGTAGTGGGAGGGTTTGCATAGAAGTTGATCCTGTCTTTGTTGATATTTTTTTTATTTGACTTCTAAGTTCTTTGTAAATCTGTAGGCAAGAAGGGGCTCTTTGTTTTGGTCCATAATTTCCATATCTTGTCAGTCTTTTCATCAAGGCTGTAGTATGTTTGGTCAGCCAAGGAGCAGTGTTTGCTTTGATTCTGATAGTATGGAGGGGAGCTAGGGAGTTGAGGATGTTTAGAAAGGTAGAGTTGAAAGAGTGGACAGCCTCATCTAAGGGGAGTGTAGTGAGATGAGACCAGTTAATATTAGAGAGTTGGTCTATGAAAGAGTCTGGACTAAAGGATGAGGTTTTGCGGGAGGTGATAAACCTGAAAGGTCTGGTGAAATGGGGAGTGTGTCTATTTGCTATGATAGGGCAGTGGTCACTAAGGTAATTTTGGGGATGAGACACCAAAATCCAGTCCAGGAGAGACTGTGGCAGGTGTGACTTGCTAATACGGGTAGGGGAGGTGATTAGTTGTTCAAATCTGTGTAGGTTGATAGAACAGGTAGTTTGGGGAGTTTTAATTGTAAGCCAATCTATGTTTACTTCCCCTAAAATGATGGTCTGTGAGAGGTGGTGTAGGATGTTCTCCAGTATACTAAGATTTTCACCGGGGGGATATAGATTGTTACAACACTTATGATGGTGAAGTTGCTAAGTTTAATATTGGTAAGTAGGAGTTCAGCTGTTGAAAAAAGTGGGTAGAGGGAGGTTTGGGGTAGTTATTGAGAGGTGGTCACGGAAGTATATGGCTACCCCTCCTCCTCTTTTCTTTTGTCTATTATATTGCTTTTTCCTTCCTCTTCTCAATTGTTTTATGTCTGCAGACATATGGTTCCTTAATAAGTGAGACCATGCTTCCAGAAACTAGTATCCCTTTAAATTCTTTCCCATCCATTAATGAGGTACAGTTGGCTAACTCAGTGGTAGCAGAAAGACAATATGCTCATTTCATTATTCTAGGAGTTTTGTTGGTGCAGTTTCAGTTTTATTATCTGCACGCTGCATAGAAATCACACTTTTGATAGACAGAGCATTTACATTTCCTTTGCCAGAATGTTGGTTAGAAATCATATTTTTGCTTGGTACAGCAAACCAATTACTAGCTAACCCCCTCTCTTCTCACATCTAAAACATACTGTGTCAGTTGCTGACATCAGGTGTGTGTCCACTGACATCTGCACATTTTTAGCTATGGGTTTAGGCTGCTTATTTCTAAACAGTGCTTCATTAGCTAGTAACATTTCAATTAGTAACAACCATACCTCTCAACTGTACAGATATTCACAGACTGTCCAGATTTTTGCCTCATATTTTTGGTCAGTTTTTCATAAAATTGTGTTTTTCTGGAAAATGAGTGGAAAATTATTAAAGATTGAAGTTAGAAAATAATGACAGACATATGAGTTTCAGACTTCATACTCTTCAGAAAATTCATGCTAATACAAAACCTGTTAGTCTATCAATGTTCTAGGATTTTAAGAGCAATATTTAAAAACTGTCCCTCTTTTTGGGCCTTTGTTCTACTTTTATTTATGGCTTTGTCCAGATTTATTGCTTTAGTAGGTTGAGAGGTATGAGTACAACCAATTTATCAGTTTTAGGATCACTCTGAAAAGTTCATTTGGGTAAATTAATTAGGAATTCCTCTTGAATTTAGCAGCTACTAAAATATGCATACATTTATTTTTATGGTTAACATCTAGTTCTAAAAATAAGTATGCTTTAAATCTGACATCTGTGACTTTATTGTTTTACTTCCATTAGATATTCAGCTATGAAATGTCATTGTTTGTGTCGCAGAAGACATACAAATTCTAGCTAGTATTTTTATGTTTTTTGATCGTGTGTATACTCATCATTCTTCATGTCAGTATATTTCATGAGTAATTTCCATGTAAAGGCTGTGAAGACAACGTGTTAGCCTAGTCTGTCTGAGCACAGACAGTTCCCCTGAATGGCATATCTTTCAAAGACAATAATGTACGCCTTGATCATTCTTGCTTAGTTTCTTTAGTGATTGTGGTGGGGTCTGTAGGGTGGTCAGCAGAGCAGCTATTGCAGTCATTTGCTCCCAGAAAAAGATTATATGTTAGCCAATAGCCTTACTCTGCCTCTGAAAAAACGCTGAGAGAAGAAGGGAGCCACTTTTGAGATTTTAAGTATTTTTTCTCTGTTTATTTGCTAAGTTTTTCCTCATAGCTGTCTAGCTTGAGCATTTTCTGGCTTGTTAAACTTGATTTCTGTATTAGTAGCTGTATTTAGAGCACAACCAAAAGCTGTTTGCTGAATTTCCTGTTTGCACTTAATTTTAAATCGTTTTTTTCTTAAAACTTGCATATTTTCTGTCCATGACCTAGCACTCTTGTGTGGGGTCATTTACTGCACTGTTATAACTTGATATTACTTGTGAACCTCTGATATCTCTGTAAAAAACAAAAACAAAAAAAAAAAAAATCTTGCTTTTTTCCCACTTTTCTGAGAGTTAAAAAAGTTCAGTTACAGGCTTGCTGTTCCTGAACTGTTTGAAAGTTTCTGTGAGGCCATTTTTGCTTGGGCTGAAGGAGGGTCTCTCTGTTCATCAGTGGCAGTGACTAACATTGAGCAGCTTCCCTGCCCCCGTAGAGGTGGTTACTGACTTGAAACTGTAGTTTTATTGGCCACTAGGGGTCATTTCCATAACTCCTTCATCTTCCTCTCTTAAAACCTAGTTGCCTCGTGGTTTGAGCGTCTTTTCAGGCTTGTTGGCTGTTGGTGAAGCACCCTCCAAGAGGAAAAAACGCTGAGAGAAGAAGGAAGCCACTTTTGAGATTTTAAGTATTTTTTCTCTGTTTATTTGCTAAGTTTTTCTGCATAGCTGCCTAGCTTGAGCATTTTCTGGCTTGTTAAACTTGATTTCTGTATTAGTAGCTGTATTTAGAGCACAACCAAAAGCTGTTTGCTGAATTTCCTGTTTGCACTTAATTTTAAATCGTTTCTTAAAACTTGCATATTTTCTGTCCTTGACCTAGCACTCTTGTGTGGGGTCATTTACTGCACTGTTATAACTTGATATTACTTGTGAACCTCTGCTATCTCTGTAAAAACAAAACAAAAAAAAATCTTGCTTTTTCCCACTTTTCTGAGAGTTAAAAAAGTTCAGTTACAGGCTTGCTGTTCCTGAACTGTTTGAAAGTTTCTGTGAGGCCATTTTTGCTTGGGCTGAAGGAGGGTCTCTCTGTTCATCAGTGGCAGTGACTAACATTGAGCAGCTTCCCTGCCCCCCGTAGAGGTGGTTACTGACTTGAAACTGTAGTTTTATTTTCCCTTTTGGGTCTATTCCTGCTTCTTTCCAGCCCCTGCTATCAAACACGCTTTAACGTGCTTTAGAGCGATTTAGCGCTGAGTTGCCACTAGAGCAGCATCGGGCAGCACCGGTTAAACAAGGTTAAACTCTTTCTGGCTCCAGAAAGTCTGTTCTTCAATTTTTCCCTTAGAACTGCTCTGTTAGGAACCTAAACAGTTTACACCTACACTAAAAAGTGCAGCACTTGTTCCAAATAGCTTTTTCTTCTCAAAAAGCTCAGCACTTGTCTTATAAGCATATCCCTTGTCTTATAAGCATTCTCTTTGCAGGTCAAGCACTCCTATATTATACAAATCTCTCACTAGCAAAACCCCCCAGGAGTGCCCACTTCCCTGCTAAGCCCACTACTTTTCTGTCTCATACCAACTCATAATTCTTTCTAGCATGTCGAAGGGTCAGATGCTGGCGTCCTCTCCTGCCCATTTGGTGAATCTGGGAATTCTGAGACAATGTTACAATTGCCTCATGTACACGGACAACCATCTCCTCCTCCCATGTAACACTAACACTTGTGAGAGATGCAGCTATTTAGCCAGACTGGAGGCTGAGCTCTCTCAACTCAGGACTGGCAAGACCAGGCAGGAGGAGAAGGCAACTACACACACCACAATACCAGTCTCACATAACTCAACCACACCACTGAATCAAACACATAAACACACTAAGACATACTCGGAGGCTCTGAGTAAAAATTTACCTAAACAGCAGAGGCCTCCAAAGCAGACACCCAAGCAACTGCAAACTCAATACACCACACAAACAACACATAAACAACAAAATCAGTGTGCAAAGCAGTCACTGCCCTTAAGGCCAAATACAACACCAAACATACTTGTCATAGGTGACTCCATAGTCAGACACACTGACGTCCCGCTCACCAGACTGAGCAAGGAGAAGGTCACAGTAAGCTGCCTGTCGGGCGCTAGAACCCGCCACATAACACAAGCACTCAGGTCTCTCAACAGCAGGTACAAGTACGACTCAGTCATTGTCCACGCTGGTGTCACCGACCTGAGACGTACCTCCTTGGACTACATGAAAAGAGACATTGAGGAGCTCTCTGATTATGTAGCCCAGGCAGGTATGACCCTGACCTTGAGCAGTATCCTACCTTCACCTAGAATGATGCCACAATACAGTGATAAGATGATCAGCTTTAATAATTGGCTTAAATTCTGGTGTCATTCAAAGGGGATCCAATGTCTGTCTGCCTGGGATGACATGCTGGACAAGCCACGCTGCTTCGCAAGGGACGGCTTGCACCTGTCACCCCTAGGCTTCCGGATATTGGCAAAGGCTCTTGCCACGCCCATAGTGCCTTTTTTAGGCAAGGCTCAAATTCTAAACCTACCACCCTAGAACACAAAAAAGTAAATAAACTAAGGGTAATGCTGCTCAATGCCAGAAGTCTCAATCTCAAGATGCACGCACTCGAGGCCCTTCTCAGTATGGAGAACATCGATGTCTGTGCTGTGACAGAAACCTGGTTCAAGGCTCCTGAGATCACCCCAGCACTAGCAGGTTTCACCTCATATCATGCGTTCCGGCCCCAAAATCCGGACAACACCAAGAAAGGGGGGTGTCCATATTCATAAAGGACACCCACACCTCAAGGTTGGTGGCAACGCACGATGCATCGGAGACCATCCAGGTGCAATTAACCATAGGCAAGACTGCTCTGCAATTTGTAGCATGTTACAGGCCACCCTCTCAAACTCAGGAACCTCACATGGCCTTCCTGAAAACAATGGAGGGGATAAATGTATCTCCAAACACCATCATACTAGGTGACTTCAACTACCCTAATATAGACTGGGAACACTACTCAAGCCCAAACACTCTAGCCCAAAGGTTCCTGGAGTTCATAAACTCAAATGCCATGGAACAACTAGTCACCATCCCCACAAGAGGAGAAAACATACTTGATCTCATCATCATGAACATGGGATCACAATGTTCAATACCGAAAGTATACCCCTCACTGGTGAGATCAGATCATAAACTAATCTCGCTGGAGGTCCTCATCCCTCCCCACCTGAAACAAAAAGACCACAGTGAAAAACTTCTCAAAAGCCGACTTCACACTTCTAAAAACTAGTGTGGTCTCCTTTAAGGCCCCTGAGCCAGTGGTAAACATTACTCAAACCGCTGAATCACTTACAAATGCCTTCTACCAGCACCTACAGGACTGCATGGATCAGGCAATCCCAAACAAAACTAAGACTCTTTGTACCAAAGGCAAGCGTCCAGTCTGGTGGACCCCAGCCATAAACAAGCTCTACAACAAAAGGAGGAAGCTACTACAAGATAGAGCAAAATCCTTGAAAGGTAAGACACCTTTGATCATTATAAGTAAAAAACTAAGAGCTCTCATAAAATCATCCAAGGCAAATTTTGAGAGAAAAATTGCCAAGGATTCAAAAGACAATAATAAGGCCTTCTTTAGCTATGTTAGAAACCTAGGAGGAAACTCCCAGATATGCTCAGAATTAGTTCAAAATGATCTGAAGATTACTGAACCTACACACATTGCCAACATACTGGCTGACAGGTTCAGTGCAAACTTATCCCCCCCTCACCCCCAAAAGGAGAGATATCTATACCAGAGGATTGTAGCCCCCCAAACATCTCCAACGCCCAGGTGAGAACTGCTCTCTCCAAAGCAAAAAACACAGCATCCATGGGACCGGATGGTGTCCCCGGCTGTGTGCTCCATGAACTCAATGAGGAATTAAACCCGCAGTTAGGACAGCTGTTTAATCTTAGCCTCACCTCAGGATACGTTCCCAAGGAGTGGCGCACGGTGACTGTGGTCCCACTTCACAAGGGCGGTGCCTCCACCGACCCTGGAAATTACCGTCCC
>NC_056746.1:1255844366-1255851866 GCF_019279795.1 Protopterus annectens
TCACAGTAGTTAACCACCAAGCCATCACAGAAGTACAGAAGAATGAGGTATCACCAAACAAGTCTTCACCATAGTAAATCCAAACTGAACCTGTGAAAGGAATCAGTATACAGACATATGTGCCTTAACCCACTACATAACATAAATATGTGAACCGGAGGACAGCAGTAAGGCCAGAAGTTAGGTGTAATTGTAACAGAGTGTTAAAGTCCCCAATAAAACACAAGGACCCCATACAGTGTACATACACATGAAACATGGATACCAGACATACATATAAGGTGTCATGAATAATAACTAAATGCCAAAAAGGAATTATAATGCAAAGTCTAATGTAAGCAATGCTAAGCATTGCACAGGCCAGCTTAGCAGGTGTAAGCAATGTGTAGGCCAGCTAACTCAATGTGCTCAGTGTTATACCCCTTTAAACAATGCCAACCCTAGGTAAGCAGGTTTGCTCATAGCCTAGCCTTTTCAAAGCCAGCCAATCACAGAAAAGTGTGGGAAATTGGCACTACTTAAACCTAAGAGGTTGGAATACATCTAACTGGTTTAACTCCCCCTTGCAGGCACAATGGCAGTAAGGGGAGAAGGTGTGCGCTTTCAGGCGCAGTGCTGGTGCATCCAGGAGTCCAAAGTCATGGCAGGACATCTTGTCAAAGACCATGATCAGAGACTGCTGCAGGGTCAGTACCAGGGCTCCCAATATAAGGCTGAGACCTGGGACCATCTCGCCCGTGACCTCACCAGTGCCACTGGCATACCCCGAACTGGTGAGCAGGTCAGGCATCACTATGTCGACCTGAAGTGGTGTAAGGGGGACCTCTTGGAGGAGTGGATCCAAGAGGCTAGAGTGGTAGGGGATGTTCCAGTTGTATGTAAGTATCACCTCACTATGTGTGCAATAATTGCCAACTCAGGTATATCATGGATAGGTATGGCTAAATATTCCTCTTATGTCCCGCACAGCTGCAATGGAGCAGACCATGAACCAACCACGAGAAAGGGAGTGAGAGAGGCAGACAGAGGCAAAGTAAAGACAGGGAGGGTTGGGGGAGTAAAACTTAAGCATGTTTGTGTCACACACCTACCAGCACAGAGTATCATCCCCCTAACGACTATGTAGTGCTATCACATTTCTATGCAGTTATCTGGTGCGCCACATAGGTTACATGTTGAGGAGCCCTCAAAACATATATGTGATGGGAGTGGCATTTGCAATGGGGATATGGTAGCTATACGGCAAATGTAGTACACATGCCTGTCCGCATGAACAGGTGCCAGTAACAACACAGCCACACTCTCACAGGGATGCACACACATTGACACACATGGCAGGGCCAGGAATACAACTCATCACTAGTGAAATTGCAACAACAAATTACTGTGCAGGTACCACATGCACCACAGGGGTCACACATAGGTTATATGGGCAAAGAGTATGTGGAGGTGTCTGACATTGGACAGCATGCTTCAGTATGCCAATGGGGGTTGTAGGGAGTGTGAATGTGATCATACAACACCCACACACACACACACACACACACACACACACACACACACACACACACACACACACACACACACACACACACACACGGTGTGGATGCATTGCTTAACGGTTGTGTAGTGGTTGACTGTGACATACAGCTATACAAGGCTAGGTGATAGGTATGCCTTGGCATCAGCCCACATGACAGTGGTCTGCATTGTGGCTCAGGGGTGTAGTTTCTGGATTTGCCCACACAGGTGGGTATTGTATTCACCATCCAGTCATCTGGGTGACTGTGTGTTGCCAATGCTGTGCATTGCTTCCCATGTATGTGTTCCTTAGTCCATGACATGGACGATGTCTGGGATATGCACACCTCCCACATGCATGTACAGTGACATGTGGAACTGTACATGGCGTGTCTGGCCCATGTTGTGCACACAGATTATCATCAGATGTGTCAGTCCTGGTCTCATGTAGTGGGAACTGGTAATGGACAGCAGGTTTACCCTGCATCTATATTGATAGCATGATACTGGCATTCCCTGTTGTCAGTGGCATCTGTCCATACAGGGCATGTTTTCATGCATGGTGTGTCCTTTGTGGGTCACATTTTATGGCACCACAGGTGTTGCAGGTGTCCAGTGGGGAACACGGGGAAGGTGCCTATTGGACAGATGGACAGGGTGCCATGCCCTCTGTAGGCCACTGCAATCACACCATAGTTACTATCAGTGGGCAATATGCAGGGTACTACCAGCATAGTGGCTGTTGCTTAGGCAAGTGTGTGTGTATGAGACATGGGTTGAGAGTGTTCACTGGGTAATACTACAGCTGCTAACTTTGTTTGCCTGGCCTTGATGTCACATGTATGGGTATGGATTTGCACCCCAGCCTCTCAGCTATTTCACATCTGTTATCTCTGTATGGTGGACATTGTGACACATACTAGGGCCACCATATAAGAAATTTGTAAAACCCGCTCCACATTGAGCCCGGTTGTTACACACTCACAACCACCTCCACACAGGATACGAGTTACAAACACACACACACACACACACACACACACACACACACACACACACACACACACCTGTCATGTCTGGGATTAGAACTCATACCTAACTAGTTTATTACACTACAGTTATAGGACATGCCATGGAAATTACTGGAGTACTCTTTCCCCAAAGGTGTATTTCACATTGGATGACATCAGCAGGATTGCCAAAGTTGGGCATTCAAATTGTAGTGTGTATGGCTAGGCTAAAATGCATTGCTCCCTACACAGACATTGAAACACACACAAAACATCACAACCGACATATGTGGGAATAGAACTCCTACCAGAGTTCTATATCACACTACAGCATGAAGCTGTTCTAGGATGCACCATGGGTATTACTGAAGTACTCCTTCCCCAAAAGTGTATTTCACAATGAATGACATAAGCAGGATTGCCAAAGTAGGGCATTTGAATTGCAGTGAGTGTGGCTAGGCTAAAATGCATTGTTTCCTACACAGACATTGAAACACACATACACACACACACACACACACACACACACACACACACACACACACACACAGTTGCCATGTCTGGGATTAGAACTCCAGTAGGTATAGGACGCGCCATGGAGATTACTGGGCTACAGCGTTCCAAAAGGTTTATTTCACATTGTATGACATCAGCAGCCTTGACAGAGTAGGGCATTTGAATTGTAGTCAGTGTGACTAGCCTAAAAAGTATTGCTCTCTACACAGACACACACACACACACACACACACACACACACACACACACAGTTGCCATGTCGTGGATTAGAACTCCTACCTAACTAGTTTATCACACTACAGCAGTACGCAGTTATAGGAAGCGCTACGGAGATTACTGGCCTACACCTTTCACAAGGGTGTATTTTAAAGTGGATGACCTCAGCAGGCTTGTCATAGTACAGCTATGGGGAGGGCAGTGTGTGTGTGCATGGGCCATAACCCATTTATCTAGAGGTTGGCACACCACATGCGGGCACATACAGGGTTATATTCCACAGGTATATGTATACAGCTGCTAAATGACTACTTCCTTGTACAGTCATGTTGCACAGCTACCACTTGCACCACATAGTACAGCATGCTGACAGATACCAGTGGCTATGGTCTACAGTGAGTGACATACAAACCTCATGTGGTTGTAGCCATTTGGCTGTGTGCTGGGTGGAACAGGCCTCATAATGGATGGCCCCTTGTGACAGTCACTCTCTTCCACACATCTATGTACCTCTACTTTTGACTTATTATAGTGTGTTGTCCTTGGATATATGCCTGTATTCCTATCCAGTGTGTGTGCAAAGCATGAGTGCTGCATACTGAGAAGTGTTTGCACTAACATCTGCAAATGCCAGATATGTCTGGTCCACTGTTGTTTGCAGACATGACCTTCATTTGTTTAAGTGTGTGAGCATGCCCAGTATGCCCTTCTGTATTGAATGTGTGGATCAATTCCAGGTAGTTTGTACTGCAGTGGAGACCTTTGTGTTGTACACCTACAGATAGCATACTGTTTCTGCAGGGTATCCGTCAATCATTTGGCAATATGGGGACAAACTGTGCAGGGGATAGTGTGTACTGTAGGTGATTGTGTCTGTGCTGCTTCAGCTGCATGGTACTGCTGTAAGCAGAGATATTCAGACATGTGTACTGTTATACACAGTGATGTTTTCTGTCCTCATGTACTGTCAGGTTGACATTCTTGCTCACAGTGATGACTTGAGGGACAAGAGTGACTGCAGCTGTGTCCAGTATTGTGGGCAGGCACCTATGTATTCATGGTAAGTTATGCCATTCTGGAGGGGGAGCTGCAGACACTTGGTGCTGGGTTTGTGTATCCAGTTCAGCACCTTGGTACAGTGCTGGCAGAGGATCCCATACTTGTCCACCCATCAACATGGCAGTATGGCCTTATCTTGCTGTGGCAATGCCTCACAGCTGTACAGATTTGCACATGTTAGCTAGAGGCAGGGGCCATGGCTCAGAACATTTACCTTATTGTGGTGTACGTGCAGGTGTGTAGCCACCCATTTATGTGTTCACAGCCAGAGATAGTGTGCACAAAGCTTGGTGTTGGACCCTGCACATTCCATGCTGCCCATGCTCCCACACCCCCCTCTGTTATTCTAACCTCTTCCATACATTATGCATATATTCTCTGATATTTTCCCTAAGGGTATCACCACATCACAGGTATGTGTTAGTGTTGGTCCACAGTTCATGCAGTGGGACATGGTGGACATGTTACTGTGGTTTGTCCACATGGCCTTGCATATGGCTTAAATGGAGTGTGTTATGTTGTTATTTGGGTGTCCATGACATAACATGCATTGGCAGTACATGTGAGACATGGGCCTTTGGCAGGTACCTGTGGGGCATTAGGTGTTGATGCAGGCCAGATGTGGCAGGCTGTTGCATTCTGTCAGTCCTACAGTCCCAGACCACCATACAGTATATTCCCCTGGGTATGGTAGATATGATAGTTGTTCATGCCAATACCTTCTATCAGTCTTGATCAGGTGGTTTGGATGCTGGCAGGGTGCTACCTATAGCTAGGGACACACCTGCATGGGACACCTGCTGCAGTCTTCTGCTATTTCCATATATAGGTGGGGTTGTACTGTAGCCATTCCCCACAGCAGGGATATTGCCAGAGAGGTGCCTGTGGGTGGTGTTTGCATGACTGGGTGCATGTGTGCTATGGGCACTACTTGCATCTGACACACAGATATGCATGGGGGATTACAGTTATGCTGGCATGGGCAGGCACATCATCTGATTCCCAATACATCAGTCCTACCTCTTTTGTGATCTGCAGGTGTTCAGGCAGACATCACTGGTATCCCCTACTACAGGTCCTGTTACTGTGATGCATACCTATATGTACAAATCCAAGGGTGTCACCATTTCACAGTGACACAATATATACTGTATGACTGGGGTACTTTCCCCTGTGTACTACTTGTATATCTAGCCCAACAGCCATGCCATGTCAGTCTTTCAGATGGTGACACATATTACCACCATAAATTTACAGTGGCTTACTGCTAGCATGTGTTATACTGGCGGAGATTGTCTTTGGCACTGCAGTCGTGAGGGCTTGTCCCTGTTATCAGCAGTAGTGGGTAATGGCCACCGGGCCTTACCTCAACATGCATACGTACTGACCTCTCTCACACATTATGAAACACACACCATCCTAACACACACAGACCTGCATATTGTGCAAATGCTACAACCTATCCTGCTACCTTGGCCACCTGTGCTCCACTTGTATTATGCTTACTCATACATGTTACTAAATTTCTACACAGGATTGGGGGGGGCACACCTGAGTGTCACTATATTTCTACACTGGATTGGGGAAGGGTCAGACCTGTCTGTTTCCACATGTGTACATAGGTGGGGGGGGGGCACACCTGACTGCTACTACATTTCTACACAGGTTTGGGAGGGACACATCTGACTGTTTCTACATGTCTACAAGAGAGTGGGGTTACACCTGACTGTTACTACATTTCTACATAGGGTTGTGGGGGGGGGACCTGACTGTTTTTACATTTCTACACAGGATTGGGGGGGCACACCTGACTGTTACTACATTTCTACACAAGATTGGGGGGGCAAACCTGACTGTTTCTACATTTCTACACATGATTGGGGGGGCACACCTTACTGTTTCTACATATCTACATAGGATGGGTGGCACACGTGGCACATGCACACATTTGCTATGACTGTACTGGTATATCAGGTACTCAATTTCATTCTGTATTCTTACCTATCCTACTGACTAGGGGCATATCAGTGCACTACAGGTCTTAGCTTTGGTTGCCCTATATATTAGTGTTTGACTTCCTACCCTTCAGAACTAACATCCCACTGGCTGACCTGCTGTAGTCTGTCTGTGTAGGCTGGGGAGGAGGTTACCCATAGGCATTATTCAGAGGCCATAGCACAGGTTCTGTTTGGGTTTGTCTACACCTGTCATGCTGGCTGAAACTGTTGTTTGTGTATGTGAACCTCCCTGACTGGCATGTTTGAGTCATATGGACACACGTTGCTCAGCACATTTCCTGCAGTGGGTTTTGTCACCCTGTCTAGTACTGGCTACTATGGTGACTCCAGTATGCGTTACAGATGTCATGGTGCCACTATGGGTGTCAACTATCTGCTGCCATAACATTCAGCCACCCAATTCCCTTGCATGCTCACATCCATACCAAAGATACAGGTAATGACACATTCTACTCCATTTGGCAATTGGTAGGTTGATTGACTTACCTTGTGGGTGTGCCAGGATTGAGAATTGTGCTGGAGGGGCTGCCTATGTCGGATGCACATAGTACACTCCCTATACATGGTTGAGCACAGGTAGTGTCATGTTTGGCATCCATTTTACTGTATGTACGAGTCAGAGAGAGGTGTCATTCCCTGGGTCCCTATCGTGTCAGTGTATGTGCTATGCATTATCTCTCTGCCATGGCCTGGGCATACTGGGCACGTCTTCATATGCCTACTGGGGCAGGCTCAGGTTTTTCCTCCTCTGAGTAACTCTGTGCCTGTGCAGGCCGTGGCATTGGTGGGGGGCTGTGTGGCCCTGCCCTGTGCTGTTCCTGCTACAGCTGTTTCCGCAGGATCATATTGTGTAGCATGGCACATACCATTACAGTTTGGGTACATGTAGCTGGTGAGTACTGCAAGTCCCCACCAGATGTGTCCAGACACCGGAACCATGACTTGAGCATCCCAAACACATGCTCTATTATAAGTCTGGTCTGTGCATGTGCCTCATTATGGCATTCTTGTTCAGGTGTGTGTGCATTTCTGATGGGTGTCTTCAGCCATGGTTCCATTGTGTAACCAGCATCCCCGACTAGGCAACCATAGGGGTTATCTCCATTGGCAAATCTCTAGTACAGCTGTGTCAGATGCCAAATGTGGGAATCGTGATAGCT
>NC_056746.1:1255856866-1255899366 GCF_019279795.1 Protopterus annectens
TGATTGAGATCTTGATTTGAGTTATGACATTGGCTGATGGCCCATTGGTTCATACACGTTAAAACAAACTGATTGGCTATTTGTCTCTTAGTCCTTTATTGGTCACTATTTTGATTTGAGTTATGCTATTGGCTGTCTACCTATTGGTCTGTTCTTAGATTTAAACAGCTTGATTGGTTGTTTGCATTCTATA
Organism: Protopterus annectens; assembly: GCF_019279795.1. Taxonomy (NCBI): domain Eukaryota; kingdom Metazoa; phylum Chordata; order Ceratodontiformes; family Protopteridae; genus Protopterus; species Protopterus annectens. The sequence goes on from NC_056746.1 coordinate 1,255,857,060, forward strand.
CTATACTTATTCAGACTAGACCTAGTTCTTTCCATTGTTCATTGTTTGTTACAATGCTGTTATCTTATTGGCTTTTTGGCTGGTATTAGCCTGATGATTGGTCTGTGAATGTTCTTCTCATTTGTTACTCTTAATGATTATTTTTATCTATTTTTTGTCATTTAGAGGTTATCATATGAGATATACAGCTATTTATTCATTCTATATGTTTTGGACACACATTCTTTCTAAGTAACAATGATAAGTTCTTAGTTGGAGCACTTTATCTGTATGTATAACACTACAGGTCAAATGACTAATTTTAATTGGTTAAGTACTCCATTCAAGCACTTTTATTGTTTTGAATTTTAATATTTTTTTATTGATTGATAATTACTGCAGACAAATGTGATTAGACAGGAGTTATATAAATATTTCTTGCTTGTTCAGACATTTTTGATTCTGAAGAAGGGTGGAAGCCACCCAAAAGTGCTCATTCTTCTTTTATATTCTTCAATAAAATCGTTTTATGACTACAGCCATGGTGACTGCACTGGTATATTTTGGGACTTGTATCTATTTTCTACAGTGCTGTACTTTGGGTAACATGAACTACATTACTTTTTTTATTGTTGTATACTTTTGTGGGTTCCAGTTCCACATGGCTGAGGGGATTCGAGAAGAAAATGTTGAATTGGACTACAGCCTGGTACAAAAGATGATCAATTCTCGCAGCACCTTCAGAAGGGATTTCGTTCAGAAGATCTCCAATCCACTTATTATGGACTTTGATACCCTTGAGCCACCCACATGTCAGGCACCTTCATATATGGAACCATTTTTGAAAATGTACATGGATTTTGAGAATCTGTTAAAAAAGTTAAAAAGTCTCCAGTGGCAATGGCTTCATTTTGAAGCCTGCCTATATTATAAAATAATACCAAGGAGCTTAAGGATTCGAGTAATGCCTACATTTGGTAATTTGTACCCAGATCTGCTGAAAAAATGGCAGCAACTCAATTTAGAAACTAGCTACAATTATTTAAAGCTGATGTTGGAATTTTTTGGTCTGATAGAAAAAGAACTAATTAATGATGTATAAAAACAACAGTTGGAGTTTGAAACTAAATATACTGAAACAGCTTATACTGAGAAACTGGATGGGCTCTGTGTAAACATCTCCAATTCTAACAACAAATTACAGTTAATCAAAAGTAGAAAACTACTTAGGGATTAGAATGATTTCAAAATGGGCAGATATTCTTTTGGCCCAAAATGAAGCCAAAAGAGCAACCTCACACTGACAATACATCTAATACTGCCCAACAATTGCTGAAAGACACATCTGACACAAAAGTAGCCAATAACCATATGAACATAAATGATTCTGTGCCAAGTGAATCACTGACCACCAAGCACTTAGGTGCTAAAAGAAAAGAGATCTCAGCCCCTTTATTTGTTTTTCCAGCTCTACCCATTTTATTAAAACAACCAATAATAGGCAACCACAGTCATTCGGACAGCAGACACTGGAAGAAGAGGAAGATGTCATGAGACAGATGACTATTGATACGCCAGGAATAGTTGAAGAAGGTCTCGCTGTTAATCTGAGCCTCAAGACTCTAATTGCCTCTCAACAGAATATATTAAATAAAGGATTATACCAGCTATGCCCTCCAAACTGAGTGAAGTGATTACTGATCTACGTCTCTTTTGTAAGAACATAATGCTGAAATCTATGTTTGCTAATACTGGATATTTACCAACTACAACTTTAAAGAAACCCAGTGACTTTGTACCACAGAACAACCATATAGTTGACACATTTCTGGCTGTATGTGAAGTGGAGACAGCTAAGGAATTGAACACACCTCACCATCATTTCGTCAATTTGAACCACGAAAAAAGAAAAGCCTTTAAAGAATTGCAACTTTGTGAAGATATTGTCATCAGTTCAGCTGACAAAGGTGGAGCCATAGTTCTTTTGGATAAGAATTACTATAAGACTAAGATGTTATCTATGCTATCTGATGAAACTACTTATAAGAAGATCAACATGTTACAAGTCAACAAAATGATTCACTTGGTGAGAAATATTCTTCTTTAATTGTTATCCTGTCGAAGGATTAACCAAGATTTACATGATTTCTTCCAAGTGATGGTTCCAAAAATCCCCATCATCAAGGGAATACCAAAAAACATAAAGACATGGTATGTCCACTGCTCCGTCCCATAGTAGCAGGTGAAGACTGGCTCACAGAAACATTATTTCTATATATAGAATACAAACTCAAGAAAGTTTTGCGTAAGGCGACTTCAGTTTTGAAAGATACCAAACACTTTTTATCCCCCTTACATGACTTCATGACTTCTTCAGGAAACAATAATCCCAAGATAATGGTAACCATGAACGTTCAAAATCTATTTACCGTGATTCCTAATGAATACAGTATAAAAACAGTAAAGGTCCTTTTACCTGAATATAGTGATCTCAACAGTACAATTGAATTGATTTGTTTCCTCTTGGAAATAGTGTTGGAGAATAACATTTTTTGCTTTGATGGTCAGATATATGGGCAAAAATAGGGGGGGGGTAGCGATGGGTACCCTCTGATCCAACACTTATGCAAAATTGGTGCTAGCTCATTGGGTGAACCACACTGCCTTCAGTAACGATTTTCACAACTACCATCTGTTATATTATAAAAGATTTGTTGATGACATTTTATTTGTTATGGTGAGGCGCAATTGAATGTTTTTCAGAATATATTGCTTACTTGGAAGGATCAGCTGAATTCCTGAGATTTACTACTTGTACCTCTTCCAGTAAGATCAACATTTTAGATATAACTATTGAAATGAACAGCAATGGAGAGATAATTTGGTACACCTCAAAGACTGCAGGAAGAAAAGCATACTCCATTGATCCAGTATGCAACCCCCACACATATACCGTAACATTATCAAGGGTCAAATGTTACATAATTCGAGAATGCATACCAGGGATAATTACTTAAAATCAGCCAATAAGCAATTAATTTACCAATTGAGAGCCACAGGTTATAAGAAGAAAGAAATTGATTTACAACAGCATGCAGCAATTCTACTAAGGAACACCAGAGGCAAGCCCTATTATTATTCGGTGCTACCACCCCAGCATTTGGAACCATCTCAAGTCAACAACCACAAAAATAACATTAGGATTATCCTAAGGTATTCAAGTGATATTCACCATGTTAGCAAAATTATTAAGAACAACTGGAAGATCTTAACTTGTGATGAATCTATGAAGAAGATCATAGGAAAACACCCCCATTTTAGATAGAGGAATAGTAAGAACCTAAAACAAATCCTGTGTGATAAACCCCTCAAGAAGATGGAAACAAAAACCAACTGAAAGGGTACTTACTCAAGTAGAACATATACAATGTGCAAATACATCCATAGGGATCAGACATACAAACATCCTGTAACCAATAAGAACTATACATTTCATGGCTATGCAAATTGCAAGACCAAAAATGTGGTCTACATAGCATGCTGTATCATATGTGACATGTTTTATGTAAGCAAAATTAACAAACGTTTTAAAGAAAGCATATCCAAACATGTGAATGATTTGAGGCTTAGGGATATGAAGACTCATCTTGTTCAGCATGTATCAACAAATGATCACCATTCTTTCCATTTTATGGCTTTACAAATACATAACACTTATGGCTGAATTGGCTGAATCAAAGTGGATCAGTGAGCTACAGGAAGACAAACCACCAGGCCATAATTCTAATATACCTTGGAAACCAGCACTGAAGAAACAACATATTAAATGAGACTCTGCTATGTCTTGTTACCACTGATTAGTGTTCAAGTGCTAAACATTGTATATTTATTGCAGTATATCATTACAATGTTTATTTTTGAACTTCACTTTACACATGCTGTTTTTTTGTGCATCATATTATATTGGCAGCTTAGCTTTTTGTTGTCAAGCACCATCAGTCAAGGTCACTTAACCCTTGTCTTACTTTGCCTGAATGTGTTTTATATCTAGCTACCTGATGTTTGTGTTCTATGATTGTTCTACTTCAATCAGTGGCAATGATTTTGAATGAGCCTTTTCAACTTGTTTTACTTTTTGGTAAATTCATGATGTTTGCAAGGAGAATTTTATGTATTGTTTCTACCTGCTGGTTTATTGGTTGAGATTCAGATATGAATCACCAATGGCCACACTACCATGAATGCATCTGATCTTGTCTGATCTTGAAAGCTTAGCAGGGTTAGGACTGGTCACTACTTGGATGGGTAACCATCTGGGAGTACCAGTAGCATTGTCTGTTTAGCTGTGATTAACTTTTACGAAGCTAGGAACTTTGCTGTTTTTCATTTGCTATTTATCCTACTGGTCTATTTCTATATTTAAACAATCTGATTGGCTGCATGCTTCCTAATCCTTTTTTGGCTGAGATTCTGATTTGACTATGACATTGGCTGACTATTCCATTGGTTTATATACACATTTAAATAATATGATTGGCTGTTCGCTTCTTAGTCCTTCATTGGATGAGATCTTGATTTGATTTATGACATTGGCTGTCTACTCCATTGGTTCATTCTTCGATTTAAACAACTTGATTGGTTGTTTGCATTGCATTCCATGTTATACTTATTCAGACCAGACCCAGTTTTTTACCATTGTCTACTGTTTGTCACAATACTGTTATCTTAGTGGCTCTTCTGCTGGTATTAGCCTGATGACTGGTCTGTGAACGTTCTTTACACTATTTAGTTTTAATAAGTATTTTTTTTATTTTGTGATTTAGAGGTTATTATAGGAAACATAGTTATTTATTCATTCTACATACATCTTGGCACATTTTTCCAAGTAATAATAATACGTTTTTTAGTTGGAGTATTTTACCTGTAACTATAATACTACAGTTGTGATTAATTTTTATAAAGCTGGGCACCTTGTTGTTTTTCATTTGTTATTTATCCTGTTGGTCTATTTTTACATTTAAACAATTTGATTGGCTGTTTGTTGTCTAGTCCTTCATTGGCTGAGATTATGATTTGAGTTATGACATTGGCTGACTGTCCTATTGGTTCATACACATATTTAAACAAATTAATTGGCTGTTTGCCTCTTAGTCCTTTATTGATAGAGATTTCACAAAACAGAAGAAATCTCCAGTAACCATAAAACCAAGGCACAAGAAGTACTTCTTAAATAAGGAATCCACACCAAAATTGTTCCAAGAAAGGCTGCATGAGCACTTTTACTCCTTTAATCACTTTCAAGCAAAACGGAACTTCATCAGATACAAAATGATACATCATTTCCACCTGTTTAAATACCCATAAAGATCATGTGATTTACAACCATTACTTAAGTTCTTAGTTGGAGCATTTTATCTGTATGCAAAATACTACAGGTCAAATGACTACTTTTAATTGGTTAAGTACTCCATTCTAGCACTTTTATTGGTTTGAATTTTAATATGTTTTTATTGGTTGATAATTACTACAGACAAATGTGATTGGACAGGATTTATATAAATATTTCTTGAGTGTTCAGACATTTTTGAATCTGAAAAAGGGTAGAAGCCACCCAAAAGCACTCATTCTTCTTTTATATTCTTCAATAAAATTGTTTTATGACTACAGCCATGATGACTGCACTGGTATATTTTGGGACTTATATGTATGTATACATATGCACATACACACACACACACAAGTAAATATATATATATATATATATATATATATATATATATATATATATATATACACACACACACACACACACACACACACACACTCACATATATATATATATATATATATATATATATATACATACATGTGCACACACACGTATGCAGCGGTAGCATTGTTGCCTCACAGCAAGAGGTTCTTCTTTTCGATTCTCAGCTGGAGTGCCTTCTGTGTGGAGTCTGCATGTCCTCCCCATGGTCGAGTGGCATTCGAAAGACATGCGTGAATGGGCATGCCTTCGCTGAAGGTTGGGCATTGGGCTGGCAACTCGGCACCATAAAAATCTACTGCCAATCATCAGCAGACTGGAGTTCCACTGTGGCGACCCCTAACCGGGAAAAGCCGAAAAGACAAACAACAACAACAACATATGCACACACACACACATACACACACACACACACACACACACACACACACACACACACACACACACACACACACACACATCAAAAGAAACACTTCCATAAAAAATAGGCATGAAGAAATAAATGTAAGGGAGGAACAGGTGGCTTATTTTTAGTGCTTTCATTCTCTAATAATGTAGAACTTCTTCAGAAAACTAAGCAAAGGTAAGAATTACAAACATTTATTATCAGTACATTGCATGATTATTTAAAGTGTCAACCAAAAGAGAAAAACATTTCTCACTGCAATAAAACATGTAAAACCGTAAAGAACCAATGGGAACATAAACATAACAGTAATCATGGTAAAGGAAATAAAGTAGAGAATAGTTATGCAAGCAATCACATATTCCACCTTAATGCACATTTTAAATTCAGATTCTCATTGATACCTGGTGCAAACTCCACCCCCAATAGCAGCTGCCAGCGTGATTCTTTCATATATATATATATATATATACACACACACACACACACACACACACGTATGTATATATATATATATATATATATATATATATATATATATATATATATATATATATACACATACTTATATACAGTGGATATAAAAAGTATACACACCTCTGTTAAAATGCCAGGTTTTGTGATATAAAAAAAATTAGACCACAATAAATCATTTCAAAACCTTTTCCACCTTTACTGTGACCTATAACCTGTACAATTCAATTGAAAAACAAAAAAATCTATTAGGGGAAAAATATAAAAAATAAAAAACGTACGAGTCTATATTAAAAGAATGAATGTTTACTTACCCAAATACCTAAACGCTGACATGTCTTCATCGAACCGTGAAAACATCGATCGTCCAGAAGTGCGAAATCGGAAACGTCTAATTGCCATGGTTGGCCCTTTTGAGGTATAGCTCCGTAGTGTGCGATAGTTACAGACCTTAGGGTTAGGGTGCGGGTTAAGGTAAATGCATAGATGGTAATGTATGTTAGATTTAGTGTAGGGTTAGAACTAGGGTTTTGTTAAGTGTATGTGTGTGGATTATTTAGTTTGGGTATAGCTTTTTAAGGTAAGTGTGTGATAGTTACTTACCTTAGGGTAAGGATGCGGGTTAAGTTAAGTGCATACATGGTAGTATATGCAAGATTTAGTGTAGGGTTAGAAGTAGGGTTTAGTTTAGGGTTAGAAGTAGGGTTTTGGTTAGTGTATGTATGTGGTTTATTTAGTTTGTTTGTGTAAGTAGTATGTAGCGGGCAGTGGGGTGGGACAACTATGACGGTTCAATGTTTTGAATTTTGTGGTTTAGGGCATTCGGTGTATTTGTGGTTCACAGAATATGTGTCGGCATTTAGGTATTCGGGTAAGTAAACATTCGTGCTTATAATATAGACCCAAACATACAACAAGCTGGTTGCATAAGTGTGCACATCCTTAAACTAATACTTTGTTGAAGCACCTTTTGATTTAATTACAAAATTCAGTCTTCTTGGGTAGGAGTCTATCAGCATAGCACATCTTGACTTGGCAATATTTGCCCACTCTTCATTGCAAAAGCACTCCAAATCTGTTACATTGGGAGGACATCTCTTGTGCACAGCTCTCTTCAAGTCACCCCACAGATTTTCTATTAGATTTAGTTCTGGGCTCTGGCTGGGCCATTCCAAAACTTTAATTTTCTTCTGATGAAGCATTCTTTGGTTGATTTGGATGTATGCTTGGGGTCATTGTTGTGTTGAAATGTGAAATTCCTCTTCATCTTCAGCTTTCTAGCAAAAGCCTGAAGGCTTTGAGCCAAAAATGACTGGTACTTGGAACTGTTCATAATTCCCTCCACCTTGACTAAAAACCCAGTTCCAGCTGAAGAAAAGCAACCCAAAGCATGATATTGCCACCACCATGCTTAACTATGCGGATGGTGTTCTTTTGGTGATGCAAAGTGTTGTTTTTGTGCCAAATGTACTTTTGCAATTGTGGCCAAAATTTCAACCTTGGTCTCATCAGATCATAACACACTTTCCCACATGCTTTCAGGAGACTTGATGCATTGTTTTGCAAATTTTAGCTGGGCCTAGATGTTTTTCTGTGTAAGAAAAGGCTTCCATCTTGCAACCTTACCCCATAGCCCAGACATATGGAGAATACAGGAGATTGTTGTCACTTAGTACACAACCAGTACTTGCCAGAAATAACTGCAGCTCCTTCAGTGTTGCTATAGATCTCTTGGCAGCCTCCCTGACCAGTTTTCGTCTTGTCTTTTCATCAATTTTGGAGGAACGTCCAGTTCTTTGCAATGTCACTGCTGTCCCATATTTTCTCCACTTTTTGATGACTGTCTTCACTCTGTTCCATGTTATATCCAATGCTGTGGACATTTTTTTGTACCCTTCCCCTGACTGATACCTTTCAACAATGAGATCTCTCTGATGCTTTGTAAGCTCTCTGCGAACCATGGCTTTGCATTAGCAGGCAACTGAGTAAATGTCAGGAAAATCTTACTAATCCTACAAAGACAGCTGAACTTTATTTCAGGTTAATCAGAGTCTCTTTACTTGATGGCAGGCGTGTACCCAAGAAGACTGAATGCTGTAATTAAATCAAAAGGTGCTTCAACAAAGTATCAGTTTAAGGGTGCGCACACTTATGCAACCAGCTTATTGTATGTTTTTTATTCTTTATATTTTTCCCCTAAAAGATTTGTTTATTTTTCAATTGAATTGTACAGGTTATAGGTCATTTTAACAGGAGTGTGTACACTTTTTATATCCACTATATATACATACACACACACACACACACACACACACACATATATATATATATATATATATATACTCACACATTCACATATATATATATATATATATATATATAAAATATATATATATATATATATATATATATATATAAATCACACACACACACACACACACACACACACATATATATATATATATATATATACTCACACATTCACACACACACATGTATATATATATATATATATAATATATAATATATATAAATATATATATATATATATATATATATATATGTCTATATATATATATATATATATATATATATATATATATATATAAATTCGCGCACACACACATATATATATATATATATATAGATATATCTTTTGTATTTGACATGATACCATTTGGAGTTATAAATGTATCCCATGTAATTTTCTTTTTGACGAAATATCCCTGCTACTAGTACACAAGATATAACACAATAGAGACACTTTATTCAGTTTAAGTGAAGTTTATTTACAGTAAAATGCAAAGGTGAATTCATGTTCCAAAACAAAGTGATAAGCATACTTCTGCACAATTTCATTTTAAGTGATTTGCAGTTCAGAATTCAAAACTTAAAAACTCACAATATTATTTAAGCCAAAGTCTCTTAACAAGAACAGAGCAATTTATTTCTTTATGCATTCTTTGTAGACCAAATTAGTCACAGTAGGCTAGTGGCCTCTTTTCAGGGAGACCCAAGGTAGCATTTATAATACTAGGGGAACTTTGTCCAGGGCATATGAGAACTTTTCATTACTCCTTTCAATAGGTACTGTGACATCTTTTACCTCCATCAGAGCTACCACCAACTCAAGCAGATGGGACCTTAGTTTAACATCTCAGCTGAAGAACAGCACACTCAGGAGTGTACCACAAGGATCCATTCTCTCCTCCTTCTCTTCTTCATATCATTAACAAACTTCCTTGTGACCTCTCCCATCTCCTACTCATTCTCTATATAGATCACATGGTTATTTACCCATCAATTCACTCTCAAGTCAACATTCGTTATCAATTCTAGTTAGACGTACACAAGCCCCACCAATGGCTAATAAAAAATAAACTATTTCCTAACCCCTTCAAGACCAAAACTAACCATTTTGGAATGCCACAGAAAATTTGCCAAGCACCTGACTCTTTAAATCACTTCATCCCACACAACTATATCATAAAGACTGCCTCGACCTTCAAGTATCTAGGACCATGGCTTAATCAAGATCTAAAATTCTCTTTCTACTTAGAGTGAGAACAAAAATTAATTTCCTCACCTTCTGGGTCAGAAAGATATCCCCTTTTCTCTGTCACTTAGCCTGAGCAATTATAGCCAAAGGATTTATCCTCTCTCAGTTAGAATATGGATTACCCATTTTTTGCATTTTCCTTCAAGAAAAATACCACCACACTCTAAACAATCTTTAACAGCGTCTGTCAATTCATTACAAGCTTATCCTCAGTTAGCATTTTTGTATTTTGTATTTCTTTCCCCTTCATGCTGCTGAGCATCTGCTGCTCTGTGTAAGCCCTAGTGGATTTTTCCCTGCGGTTTTCTCCTTGCCACAGTACAGGCCACACAGCTTTGAGGACCTTAACAGATACCCTGCAACTGTAACCATCAGTCCGGAAGCCATCATTTTAAGCTTAAAATAATACCACTGAACCCTCATACTGTTTCTGTGTATATTCTCCTGTTCTGTACTTTACCATTCCCTGAATTCATTTCTAGCCTCACTCATAACTGCCTTTGCTAGTGCACCTGCCCTGTTTTACTGTCTTCAGACTCTTACATATTAATGTTTTTTTTGCCCTGCTTTTAGCTGCTAGTAAGACCTCTCTCCCCCTCCAAAGGCCCTCTCTATTGTAGCTTATTTTAACCATACAGCACTGGGTTTGCTTCAAGTAAATCTACTGGTGTAGCTTGAGGCCAGTGTCCTTTTGTAAGCATACTTCTGCTCATATTTTATTTTTTTTTTATTTATTTCTGGTGACTATACCTTTAGAAACTTTATATCCTTGTCTCTCAAGCTAGTTTTTCACTATCTTTTTCTGATTGTTTCTCTGACTTCATCTTGACCAGGGTGCTAGCTCAGCCCAGCATTAGCCATTACCCCTCCCCCTCACCTCACTTCCTCTTCCTAGTCTTCATAGGTGCCTCACAACAGCAGGAGCCATTTTGAAACCTTCTTTCTCCTTCATGCTGCTGAGCATCTGCTGCTCTGTGTAAAATAAAATTTTGATTCTTTGGCATTAACTGTTTTGCGATGTCCTTTCTGTCACCTTAACTGCTTTAAATCATACAATATTTGGTGATTATTCTGTCGCTTTATCTGCTTTAGGTCATATAGTATTTTGTGATTATATCTCTTCCATCCAAAATCTAGTAACCTCTAGGCCAAACTCTACTTCGACACCCACCCCTCCAAGTTCCTCTAACACAACTTTGTTATCTTTTGAGCCAGTTCCTATTAATAACATCAACTCTCTACTACTCAAGCTAAAACCTTGCTCTCCTTCCACTGACAATCTATCTCCTACATTCTTCAAACTTGCTACTGACTCAGTTGCCTATCCTATATCTATACTACTTAATCGATCTATTCTAGAATCAACTGTCCCCATCCCTTGGAAATCTTTCTTTACTATCCCTCTTCATAAAGGTGGAAACTCCACTGACCCCTCAAACTACCGACCCATTGCCATTCTGTCCCCCCTCTCAAAGATATTAGAAAAATGCATTCACTCACAGCTTCTCAATCACCTCCTCACGCACCACTTACCTACCCCTACCCAACATGGATTTCGTCCTCACCACAGCACCACCACTGCCCTCCTCTCCTTCACTCATATCATTGCAGAAGCCCTAGACAACAATAAACTCATTCCCTGTCTCTTCCTAGATCTCTCCAAAGCCTTCGATACTGTCTCTCATCCTCTACTACTATCCAAACTCGCAATTCTCCACCTATCCCACTCTGCACTTGCCTGGTTTAATAGATACCTATCTGACAGGGAACAATCTGTCAAATGGCTCTCATCATCCTCACCTTTCCTTCCCATCTCCACTGGTGTTCCCCAAGGCTACATCTTGGGACCCCTTTTGTTTGACATCTTTACCAATGATCTTTACACCTCATGCAAAATATCCTCCCTTATTCAGTATGCCGACGACTCCACACTTATATCCATCTCAAATAACATTCCTGAACTACACTCCCTGACCCAACAGGCCCTACTTTCCACTGAACAATGGCTCTCTCACAACCTATTGATCCTAAATTCCAAAAAGACCAAACTCCTACTTTTCCTTCCCCGTTCTCTTTCTCATCACAAAACCTCCTTTTTTATTAAATCTTCTAACAATACAACTATCCAACCTGACACCCACACAAAACTCCTAGGTGTCATTATTGATGATGAACTAAAGTTTAACCTACACATACTCCAATGTATAAAAAAAAAAACAGAAACTAGGTCTGCTATATCGGAACAAAAAATTCCTAACCCCTGAATCCAGACGTACCCTGGGCCAGGCACTCCTCCTCCCCTCCCTCTTATACGCTGCCCAGTTCTTACCAATATCCAGGCCTCCACTCCAAACAAACTCCAACAGACCTACCATAAAATAGCCAGATTCATTACTAACTCCCCATACAACTCCCACCACTGCATTTCTTTAAACTCTCTTCAATGGCTTGAACTTAACCAATTTATGCTATCTTATCAATTTCATATGCTGCACTCTATACTTTATAAACCCTTCTTCTGTCCATCTCTATCTTCCTTAGTCTCCATCTGCATCCCATCCCGGACCCTCTGTACTTCTAACCAACAATTACTTGATATCTACCACCCAAAAAGTTCAGTAGGCAAACTACTCTACAAGCACTCCCTTGCCCATGATTGGAACAAACTTCCCCTTGACTTACGTTCAATCTCCCACACCTCACACTTTAAAAATGAACTAAAAACTTATTTTCTCAATTCCAGAACATGCCCTTGCCATGGCCCCACATAGTCTTCCTTCCCTTTATGTGCCCTCAAAAGGACCATACTTAGTACCTCATTACACCTCTCTCTTCAATGTGTCTACTATGCATTTGCATAATTTTATACAAACAAAAAAGTTTTATTATTGACCTATTGAACTATATAAATGTAAAATTATGTTACTTAGCTTCTTTTTAATGCAACTTTAACTTTATGCATGTAACCCAACATATGTGAATCTTTTTGCTATAACTGCTATTATATCTATATTGTTTAAAATTGTACTTGTTTAAAACTGTACTACTGGAGCTTTTCTCCTCGGGTCTCCACTGAAAATGGGCCACAAGCCCAGTTGGACAATCCCGGTTAACAAATGTCAATAAATAAATAAAATAAATATTGTATTACTCCAGAAAAAGCCAAGTGGCTACCCTTAAAACAAAGAGCTTATCTTAAGATCCCAAATCTACAAACTAATTAATCTCCAGACATTTAGCCCCCCCCCCCCCAATTTGCTTTTTAATTTCATGAAAAAAACTCCTCATACAACCTGAAACACTACTCACAAGACACATCAACTTTCATTATCCATAAAACCAAACTCTACAGGACAGAACAGGCACTTGTGTTAAGAAGTTTGTTCCTCATTTTATCACTGTCTGTCATTAATATAAAACCACTAAGACAATGAAACAATTTGTAAAAATATTTATTTTCTGAAAAGATAGCAGCATATCTAAACTATACTAATAACAAACTTAGAAGAATTCTAACCTAGCAGTATTACAGTATTAAATATGTGGACCAAGTCTTCTGGAACATTCCTTCCAATCATAGTTTTATGTTTTAGATTGACAGCAGAAATATGCAATTATTATTAAAAAACACTGTCAGCATATTTCTCACATACTCTAAACTTTCTTGTGACTTCATTCACATATTTACACAAACAGTTGCATCCATCATGAAATGGAGATCAAACCGAGAACATTGCTTTGTTTCCGAACAAAGCAGCACTGTAAGCTCATCTATATTGCAATATTATATAGTTTGCTGTAAATTTTTCTGGTCTGAAACATAGAAATCCATTTTGTCAGTTGTAATACTTGAAATAATTCTACTAAAGAAAATCCATCCTGACAACTGATTTATTTTTTATATTTTAGTATAGGTGTAACAGTTCTCCTTTAGATTTATAATTAAACCTTTGTATACTTATGAAAATGGGTATAAGAGATTTGAGTTTGGTCTATTTCATATAATCATCTGATCATTTTATCTTCAGATTTACAGTGAGCAATAACTCAGTATGGTAGACATAAGGTGTTATAGGATTGCCACCTTTCATTGTGGCTAAAACTGAAGTAAGGCCACACCCCTGACATCACCCTTAACCCTGCCCATTCCCGCCCCCTCTCCCACCCATATTCTGCCCATTTTGTGACATCACTATGGCATCAGCAGACAGGAACACCCTCTTTTTTCCATTCCTGAATGGTAGCACTCCATGCATTTATATGCGTAATTATTATTTTTTAGTACATATCTTGTACTATTTTGTTAATATCCTACACATAAAGCATAACAAGATTGGAATCATAAGCACTACAACTAAACGCATGGAAACAGATTGGTTATCCATTCTACTGTTTGCCCCTTGCTCCTTTCCATATAGAATGTTTACAACTTTTAATGTGCACCCATTTGAACTTTAAATATCATTTCACTACCTAAACTTTTTTTTCTTCTGTGCTACAAACTTACATCTTGCTAACCTCTTACAAATTCTTTACAATCCCTTTCAATATCAGTTTAAAAACTCTAACTTTACTTCACCTTTCTAACTTCTCCTAATTCTAACTCGAGAACTGCCTAATTTTAGATCAAAACAATGTCTTCCTTGAATTTACCTAGTTTTCTGAATGATTTTGTTCAATTTATTGCATGTTAATATAACTAAGTTGTAATGTTAGTCTATACTAAAATATAATACTTTTTTCTCTGCACTATACAAATTTTTACATTTTGTATTAATATTGTGAATCTTTTCTTGTAGCTTTTCTTCCTGGGCTTCCACTGAAAATGGGTTTCTGACCCAGTTGACTTTCCTGGTCAATAAATAAATAAATAATAAAATGATTCTACAGTATTTTCTCACATTCTCCCCTTAATCACTGAGGATTAATACATTTATTTCATTTACATGTGCTAACTCCAAAAGTACCTGTATATATGACTCCATGTCACAAAGGTCATGACTTGACTTCAGTGAATCCTGTTGCATATAACAGCCATTTTTCATTAACCCCACATTTGTTCACATCCACAAGCCAATCTGCAATGTGCATTTTTCTCTTTTCTTTTGTCCTCATATGTATTAAAAATCATATCTTTTGTAACTGTTGCTTTTTAAACATAATCTGCAACATCCTGTTAGTATTCTTTTATTTCCCATATTCCATGATAAATGCCCATTGAAGTCTGATCTATAATATTCTGAATTTTATCAAATAACCTTTACTGTTTGTTTCCTCAGCCAGCAATAACATGTGTAAACCATGTTACAATGAACGTGTCACCTTTATGTTTCACGTTTGAAAACCATTAGCTATGAAGCTATTTTACCACATGCCCATGCTGTGCTTATCATAAAAATCATAGAGATATCTTATGCATGTTGTAAAAATCATATACATTCTGCACATTTTAAAAACCATACACATACTGTGCATATCATGGAAATCATATGCACATGCTGTGTATATCCTGAAAACTGTCTGCTAAATTTAAACATAATATATCTGTATTTCCTATTAACAGTATTCTAACAAAATCATGCTGTCCCTAATAACATCCATTCATTGACTAGGTAGGTTCACTGGACACACAGCTCCTTTTTCAGAAACAATCTGAAAGCAATGTCTGGTTAACTGACTTGCTCAAGGACACAGAGCAGGCAAATGAGAAATGAGGCAATAATGCACTGTACTAGAGGAACTACAATTCAAAGGCTTAACTCTCTGTGTCAACTTCCAGACCTGTTGCTGACACTCTCTTCTTCAAGAGAAGAAAGCAATTAAATCTTCTTTAATAAATTAAATAATCTATTTATTAGTATTACTATAAAATAAAACTACAACAACTAAAAGTGTCTCATACTTCCTAACTATCCCCCTGATGCATAGATAGAAATATATCCTTTATGTGGTTTAATGCATCACATTTCACTCTGCAAGTAGTCCTGCTACTTACTTTCTGCCTCATGATTTTAATGCATTTTTATTATTTTCCTAACCTTTTGCAACTAGGTCACCCTTCCTCCATTTGTACCTGATTTATCAGTTTATTAACTAATTAATTAATTAGTCCTATTTTACTTATATTTTCCCAAATGGATTTGGGAATTACTAATAAAACACCATTATACTCATGTAGGAAAGTTATTTTATTTAGTTCCCTGTAATTTTAGGAAAATGACTCCATGAAAATTCACACAAGTACATACATATAAGATGATCTGGATACAGTTACAATACATCTGTTACCACTGGTTTGAAGTAATTACCAATTTTTTGTTGGTTACCACACCCTCCATGAATGATAGTTTCCATATATCCACCCTCAAGTTTAGCAGTGTTTAAATCCTTTCACAAAATACATTTTGTTTCTTCACAGACTATAAAATACACATGAAAACACTGCCTGTGGTTTCCTGACAAAAAATAAATACTTGTACTAGAACTTAATATATACTACCAAATACCTAATCTCTTATGTGTCAGAATAGTAGTCACTGTTTAGCCAAGAAGGGAACCTCACATCTTCTGATTAACATAAATTAAATGTTTCACTTGTTTTTCACTATAAACACACAAAACGCTTTGTAACTTTAAACATTTCAGCCATATAACAGACTATTCTTTTTTGCCTGCTTAATAACAGAAAAAACTGATTTTTTCTTATTATAACCCTTTGTTTTCCTCAGTTATTACTGATTTGATTAAACTGTGGCTAGAATTTAGAAACGTGATGAGTTTCCTAGCCATTTGTCTGCATCATGTTTTAAACCATGACTGCTTTTCACTTCACTCAGAAATCAGTAAATTATTTCCTATGGTCAGTCATAATTATTTTCAGGAGACATGCCTATGTTATCGTTATGTCTCCACCCTGTGAAAGCACATCAGTAAATAACTGTTATTAATACCATACATTTGTATGAACAGACTTGTCTGTCTTGTAATGCTGATTCATTGAATTGCCTGCTGATTTCAATTTGGACTGCTGACCTTGTGACAGTAAGAAAAAAATGTGAATTCAGTAAAAATAACTTTTGCCAAAAAATTTACACCTGCACATCTGCTTCCCTTTGGCAATAATGTTACTTTGAACAATAAGTGGCATAATCTACTATTCTGCTATGTCAAAGCTCACAAATTATTTTCTATGCAACTACAGAATTTTACTAGAATGTCAGTGTATGTAGCCAACTTGCTGATTATTTTTCTATAAACAAATGTAGTTTGTAAAAATCATATTTTACCAAGAAATCTGCATACTCCCCATTTTCTCCTCTATGGAAATGCAACTGACCAAAACAGGTTTATCATGGACTTCATTAACAAGGACATTGGCAACTTCCAAACACTCGAGCTCACACAGTTTGGCTTCATCAAGGGGGGATCATGTCTGTTAAATTTGGTTGACTTCTTTGAGACAGTCACCAAAGTCATGGACGAGGGGAAGACAGTGCACACTGCCTACCTTGACCTGACCAAAGCCTTTGACACTATTCCCCACTCAGGCATAATAGATAAACTCTCTCAAATAGGCATCAATTCATATGTTACCAGATGGGTATCAAACTGGCTCACTGATAGAACCCACCTAGTCAAAATAGGGGAAGCCACCTCAAATAGTAGACCCATTAGGAGTGACATTCCCCAGGGATCGGTCTTGGGGCCTCTGTTATATGAGATATACTTTTCTGAGGTGCAGGCCAAAGCCAATGGGCTATGGCTGATCAAGTTTGCAGTTGATTGCAAGCTGGGCATTGTCATCAATTCCCCTAGTGATGTGGACATCCTCCAGGAGGGTCTCACCCAAACAAATGACTGGTTCCAGAACCACGGCCTCAAGCTGAATGCCAAAAAATGCATCATCATCCCCTTTGGGGAGAGTGACATCCCCACAAATAATCACATTAATAACAACATCCTAAGTACACAATCAGTTGTGAGGGATTTGGGCATCCAGGTTGACAGCAACCTGACTTTTGACCAACATGTTGCTTCCATTGTACAGAAAGCTTTCTACACGGCCCACCTTATAAGTAAGGGTATCTCATCCAGGGACAAGGAGGTCATAACATCCCTGTATTCTTCACTTACAAGGCCCATTATTGAGTACAACGCTCCTTTCAGCATGTATCTCACAAAGCACATGCAGCAGCTGGAGAGACCACAGAGGTTCCTCACTAGGAGATTCCAGGGCCTCAAACATCTATCCTACACTAACAGGCTAAAAGCCCTGTCCCTCTACTCAGTTTTATACAGACTCCTCAAAGGTGACCTCTGTCTGACATGCAAAGCAGTCTCAGACACTGCCTCGATGAGACTGCTGCATATCCGCAAGTCAAGCTCCACTGATTAACCTGCACGTGCAATCTCAACTTGGTCTATGACATCAGTAGGACTTGTTGGTAGGACAGATTTGTGTCCCAGAGACTCCCCCATCTGTGGAGTAGACTCCCTCTCCACATCAAGCAGAGTACCTCATTATCCCTTTTTAAATACAACCTGGATAACTGGATGGGAAACAGAAAATACATCCCTGGGATTCCACCTGTGCCCTACTGGACTGGGGCATAGGGTGCTGACTTGGCTAAACATGGGCTAAACTCTTGGCTAGGCTTATAAGGGCCTCAGGGCCAATAGCCTAGTAACTTCCTATGATCCTATGAAAACATTTATCTTTCCCTATTGCATCTTCCAAAACAGAAAAAAATGATTTACTAATATATAGAAGCTTTACATTTTCCCCACAACAGAAGATTACCAGCAAATCATATTTTAAATATGCCCACATTTCTATTACCAGTAACTAAGCAGTCTTGTATGCATGTGGGAGATTTTTTTGCAATTACATTCTGTGGTTCATTGAAAAGCATTAACCATTGAAGTAATTCACATTTTTTTATGAAGTATTTAGCATTAAAACTGCTATATGAAAGAAAACTCAGCGATACCTGCATAAATCTTAGGCTGCCTTTTTAAATACATGGGGGTGGAGGTAAGAGTCTGTGCATGTGTGAACATGTGTATACATGTCCGAGTGCATTTGCCTATTAAATATACTACAAAAGAATTTCTTTTAAAATATTGGAACACACGTTCGCTTTATGCAGTACACATTTCCTTATGTCTGATTGTACCTTTTAAACTCTGCAACTGAAGTTTTGTCATTATGATAAAGGTATAACATTATTACAAAATAAAGATTCACTCTAACTTTGTAGACGTGTGAGGAATTCAATTTAACATCATGCAATGTCACATTTAACTACTCATGAGATTAATTTTCTTTTAAACTCATAAAAAATTACAGGTGATTTATAACAATGACAACATTTGGCACTGTGCCCAAATCTGTAAATCATTACATGGGAAAAGCTGGAGAAATCTAGAAAGAAAAGACTTTTGTTAGCTTAAATATTTACTTTGCAGAAATAAGACCTGTCTAAATATGACTGTTTTTCAAATGTCATTGTACACAAAACATGTGAAAAGAAAAAAAAATGTTAATAAAATCAAAGTCCACCTCTGTGTAAAACTTTTTTCTTTTCTTCTCTTCTCTAATAACTTGCTTCAAAATGCAGCCTATCTCTGGGTAGTATGGACTTCACTTTGTCTGCATTTTGCTAAAGTCTTCACCTATCTGGAGCTTCATGATTTATGGCTGAAAACAGTGGAAAGTTCTCTCTTTACAATTTGCCAAAGTCTACTGCATCTTTTCAAAGCTTTAGGGTTTATGCCCCGCAGTCTGTTAATTGTAAAAAGAAATGTAGATGGAATTATGTATTTGTTTATTTTTATTTATTTTCCTTGTTTTAAAGCTCTCCAGATGCAGTTCTGGCTTAATTTATTTGGGAGTTGAAGTGCCGAAGAACATTGTCAGGCAGAACGCATCTTTTTTTTTTTAAATATGACATATTTTCTTTAGTCTTTCTTGGGCAATTCAAAACAAGGACAACATGACAAACTCACATGAACTCTTCATAAAGACTTTTATCCAGGCCATGGCTAAACTTTGTACTGCAAAAAGTAAAACTTCAAAACTCTTCTTTTTCTATAATAGTCGCAATGTCAAAGAGTCCAGTCTTAAAATGTCAGCTTCTGAGTGTCCCGGGAATTTACATTCATCAGTCTGTTTGTACCTTATTAGTTCTTGTCTAAGCAACAGTTAAAGCTGACTTTGTGAAATGTTTTCTCTTTATTCCTGCTGCTTGGCAGAAATTACTTCGCTATTTGCTGTATTAAACCATACAACACATCATTAATGATCTTTAGGGCTAAAAAACATTAATTTATTAACATTTTACCTCAAAGAGAAACACCCTGTAAGAAGTTACATAGTCCATGCATCTAATAATAAAATACTGAAACTGGTATCTGTACTGCAAGTCTCTTTTTTCAAGATGAATTATTTTGTGAGTTGATAACCTGCTGCCCTAACCTCTCTCTATCATCTTTCACAGAAGATGCTTCAAGGTCTATTCATTTTAGCTAATTTAAAGAATTGGAATTTCAATTATCATTCCTGATTTTATCCCTCTTCCTCTGGAGGAGCTCTGCCTGATTTTCCTGGTCAGCCTGTCAGTCTTTCATTGAAGGAATGCTTTGCTATTGCATCCCCCAAGCTTCTGGCTGGCTCACAAAATATTAAGAAGTTTGTCCATTTTCTTATCAGTGTCTGTCATAAGTATAAAACCACTAAGACCCTGAAGTTTGTAAAAACGTTTATTTTCTAAATAGATGGCAACACATCTATACTATACTAATAACAAGCTTAGACAAATTCTAACATTGTAGAATTACAGAATTAAATATATGGATCAAGTCTTCTAGTACATTACTTCCAATCATAGTTCATATTTTCGATTGATAGTTGAACTATGCAATTCCTATTCAACAACTATTGGCCAGCATATTTCTCAGATACTCTGCACTTTCCCATGACTTCATTTGTACAGTTACACAAAAAGCTGCATTCATCATTGCATAGAGAACAAACCAAGACCATTTCTTTGTTTCAGAACAAAGCAGTGCTATAAGCTTACCTAGCCTGCAACATTATATAGTTTGTTGTAAATGCTTCTGGTCTAGAATTCCAAAATTCCTTTTGTCATTTGTAATGTCTGAAATGATTTTCAAGAGAAAATCCACTCTGACACATATATTTTTTGATATTTCTGTATAGGTGTAAAGTATAGTTGTGTAAAATCTTGCCATAATGGTAGATGTCCTTCTCTTCACTGTTGCAGTATTCTTTATATTAGGGATCCCCTGCCAAAGATGGCCCAATGTCCAGCCATACTAAAGACTTTAAGTTGCTTTAAGGTGTGCCGTACATCACATGTATGCTTCTTGCATAGTATAGGGCATAAAGGTGATGTCCGGACATACCATCCTCAAAACTGAGAGTCCCAGTAGGAATGCCAGTCCTGGAAAAGAGAGGTAATCCAGAAGAGAAATGGACCAGGGGCTGGAGGGAGGGAGTGAATACTGCAACCGTGAAGAGAAGTACATCTACCGTTATGATAAGATTTTACACAACTGTACTATGTCCTTCCATTTCACTGTTGCAGTATTCTTTACATTAGGGAGAGTGCCAAAGCTCAGCAAGAAACTAAGGAGAAGGAAGGACCAGCAGAGCCCTCTAGGAAGCCATGAAGGAAGGCCCTAGCAAAACCAGCTCTAGCTCTGGAGATTCCATCTAATCTAACTTGTATTGCTTGGTAAATGTATGCATAGAAGTCCAGGTAGCTGCTTCAGGAATAGAGTTAGTATTCAAACCCTTGAAAAAAGCACCAGAAGAAGCCACAGCCCTTGTAGAATGAACCTTAACAGAATAAGGAAGGCTCTTACCATGAAAGGAATAACAAAAAGAAATAGCTCTTGTGATCCAAGAAAAAAAATAGTACAGCTAATCCTAAGGACCTAAGATGAGAGGAAACAAAGTGCTGATCAAATTTCCCAATAGTCTTAGTCTTATTCAAATAAAATCTGAGTTGTCTATGCACATCCAACGTGTGCAACAACTTCTCACTGGCAGATTGCACAGAAGGGAAAAAATGGGCAAATGAATAAACTGATTAAGGGACAACTCATTCACCACCTTGGGCATACAAGAAGGATTAGTATGCAAGAACACCCTAGCCTTATGAAAAACCAAAAAAGGAAGACAAGCCATAATAGTTTGAAGCTCAGACACCCATTTAGCAGAAGTACGGGCTAACAGAAGTACAGTCTTTCAAGAATATTGTTGGAAGGAAGCTAAAGCTACAGGCTCAAAAGGAGCCTGAATCAATTTTTCATAAACAAAATTAGGATTCCAGGAGGAGGAACAGGATTCCTGGGAGGCCTGACATGAAGAATACCTTTTAGGAACTGTTTATCCTCAAATCTATAAACGAATGCAGGAGATAAAGGCAGACAAGCAGAGATAGCTGATAAATGGGCCTTAACAGAAAACTAAGCCAACCCAGCATTGAGCAATTTACACAGATACGAGAGAACCAAAGGAGTATCCACAGAAAGTGGATCTAGGTTCCAAGAAAGACACCACTAGAAAAATGTCTTCCATTTGAATAAATAGGATTTCCTAGTATTGGGATTTCTGGCCTCCTGCAGGACCCTCAGCACATCCTCAGAAAAATGTGTCTATGTGGCATTAAAATCCTATCACCCAAAGTGTCAGCTGAAGAGAGGATGGATGCGAGATCTTTTGTCCTGTGGGAGTAGATCCGCCCTATGAGGTAACATGATGACTGCCCTTGGCTAAATGCAAAAGAAGAGGGAATCAGTGCTGTCTCAGCCACAAGGGAGTCACCTATAGGATTTTGGAAGCATCCTGTTGAATTTTAACAGGACTTTTGGAATGAGGGGGAAGGGGAGGGAAAGCATAAAGAAGCATCCCCTTCCAAGACACAGAGAGAGTGTCCACCTTCCAAACTACAGGACCTGGGACTCTGGCACAAAAAGAGGAAGTTTTCTGTTCAGAGAGGAGGCAAATATATCTGTTTGAGGAGTACCCCACTGGTGGATTATGTCTGGAAACACATCCCTGTGAAGCATCCATTCATGGAATTGAGTTAAGGACCAGCTCAGAATGTCTGCCACAGTGTTTTGACCTGAGGGAATGTAAACTGCCTGAAGAATTACTTGATACTGGCCAGCAAGATCCCACAACAGAAGTGAACTGGCAATGAAGGTAAGATCTTATCCCACCTCCCCCATTTTTTTTACATACCACATCAGTGTGGTATTGTCTGTAAATACCTTAAGAGATCCTGGGGTGATGAAAAGCCTGAAGCACCAGCAGAAGAGTTCTCATCTCTTTGACATTGTTTTGTTCTTTCTGTTGAAGAGGTGACCACACCCCCTGTACCTTTAGGAAGCCAAAAGCTTCTCCCCATCCTATGTCTGAAGCATCTGTGAACAGCTCCTGAGAGGGAAGAGGGGGATGAAAAGGAAGCCCTGAATTTAGAGACAACTGCTAAATCCACCAGTGAAGTTCCTTCTTCAGACGAGGTAGAAGAGGAACTACAAATTCTCAGGGATATGCATGTTCAAGCTAAACTGACTTCAAGAAACACTGAAACCTCCTCATGTGGAGTTTGGCCAGAGGGTGCATAGGTATGGTAGTTGCCATGAATCCCAGAGTTCTCAGAAACAGCCTGACTGTAATAGAGGCCTGAGAAGAAGAGTTTGAAAGAAAGAAATGAGTGTCAAGGCCTTGGAAGGAGGCAGAGATGGCAACATAGTCACCATCTGAATCCTGCACCCCAGAAAAACATAGTCCTGAGAAGGAGTCAGAAAAGACTTTTTGAAGTTTATTGTGAACTCCAGGCTTTGCAGAAGGGAAATGGTAAAATGAAGATTTTGCAACAGGATCTCTTGAGAGGATGCCTGAAAGAGGAGGTTGTGCAAGTAATGAAATACTTGGATCCTCTAAATCCTTTCAAAATGCAATCACAGGAGCAAGGCATTTCATGAATACCCTTGGGGTAGTAGAAAGGCCAAAGGGTAAAGAAGAGAACTGCAAATGCCAAGAAAAAAACAGAGAAATGTAAAATCTTCCTGAAGAGGGGATGGATCAGAATATGGAGAAAAGCATCCTTGAGATCCACAGATGCCAAGGAAACATGAGGAAGCAAAACAGGGAACGAAGTCTGAAGGGACAACATTCTAAAGGAGGGAACCTTCAGTAAAGTATTTAGATGAGAAGGGTATAGAACTGGTCTCCTAGTATCCTCTTTTCTGGGTGCTAGAAACATTCTGGAGAAAAACCTCTTCCGCCTTTGGGACACAGGTACCTCTTGAATAGCACTCTGAGTCAAAAGTTTCTGAATCACCTCTGGAAAGAAAGAGTTGTTCCTGAGGGGGTTGAGGAACACCCATAAAAGTGGGAAGGGATTTCCAAACCATGAAATACCCCTAGCAAATAATGGACAGGGCCCAGGAATCCTGAGTAATCTGTAGCAAACATAGAGAGAGAGAGAGAGAGAGAGAGAGAGAGAGAGAGAGAGAGATGCAAAGAGAAAGGGAAAAGTGGTTGGGAAGAACAGAATAGTCAGATATCACCAGGTTTATATGGAAAAGGAGACTTCTGCAGCACTAAAGTCTGAGTAGTCTTAGCAGAAGGAGCCTGCTTGCCACCCTTTTTGCTCTTAGGAAGAGGGCGAGATTGTCTGCAAACAAAGGCTGGATTATTGGGGGACTTTCACTGAAATTTAGGCACAGGAGAAACAAACACATGTTTAAGTTACTGTAAAGTCTTTCCCTTATCTTGAAGGGACTTAAACATAGCAGCAGCAGCTTCACCAAACAACTGTTTATTATCAAGAGAGGCTTCCATCAACTTAACCTTTTTTTTTAAAAAAAACAAGAAACATCTTTATTAAATTAGCATGTAGGACATAGACCTTGTTACATTTATATAAATGGCAATAAACCATAGCAACACAATCTCAGTTGCTAGCATTATGCATTCCAAACCATGCCAACACAACTGTAGCTACAAACATTATACATCACTTTTAACATGTCCAGTCATTGTTAGTCAGCCATTACATAGTTGATTCAAATCCTGCCTTCTTTTAAACCTCATTCCTCCTGTGAATGTATTGATCCCACAGTTCCTATTTTTTCCTATGTAATTTGCTCCTACCTTTTTCTAAAGATCTCCATTTCGGTTGTTTTAACTCTGTAACTATCTTCACTACTTCTAGTAAAGTTGGTTTAGACTTTGATTACCATTTTCTAGTAATTGTTTTTTGGCAGCCATCATAATTAGACTCAGCAATGCCTTACTATGTCTAGCAAATTTCGAGTTTG
This sequence comes from Protopterus annectens, assembly GCF_019279795.1. Classification (NCBI taxonomy): domain Eukaryota; kingdom Metazoa; phylum Chordata; order Ceratodontiformes; family Protopteridae; genus Protopterus; species Protopterus annectens. The sequence continues at coordinate 1,255,882,608 of NC_056746.1, forward strand.
TATCATAGCTCAAAAAGATAATTTCCTTAGTCACTCCAACTTGCTCACCCAGCATCTCTGACAGAGCAGTCTGCAGGGAATCTTAAAAATCTAACAACTCATTATACTCACAGAAATATGTTCCCAGTTACCTCTTTCTGCATCATCACACCTCCAACAATTGCTGTCTACAAGAGGAAAAATTCTTTGAAGCCTACTTCGGATATAAAAATACCTATGTAAGCACTTCCAGGCAAAGAGCTCTAGATTTTGTTACATATTTGGGAGACGTACATTTATCCCCCCCATTGTTTCTTTGTGAATTGCTTATCAAATTTCTCTTGTAAGTCCTTCCTAACCTCCTCTAATTGTTTTTTATAGTTATCATGCAATATTTTATATCCTCTATTAATTATTCCTTTAATAGCAACTTCTGTTCTAGATTCTACTATAAACTCTATTAATGCTGATCTTTTGTTTAGGATGCCCCCTATTTCTTCCTGTTTGTCTATACTCTTATATCAACCCTTGATATGAAAGGCAATCTTTAGCCTGCTGTCCAAATAAGTTCTTGGCATCTTCCCATTCTATTACCTTTCCCTCTCTAGTTATTTGCTCCCAGTACCTTGGTTCCTTTGTCAGTTTTCTCCAAAATAATCCTATCCCATCTTGCCTATTGTCTGTATCCCTAATTGCAGTCATCCCTATTGGTAGACTCATTTCTCCATTTCCACATTAGCTTGGTTTTTAGAAGACCTTCTGCTACTTTATGAATATGTTATTCTGTATGATTATTGTTGTTCTCCTTAAAGGTTTGCATCCAAAACCTCAGCCTCTCCATGTTAATTAAGCTTCCCCCATTTCGTAATCATCCCTTTCCACTTTGAATTATAGTTTTCTGCTTGTGCTATGTATAGGAGCCTTAATTGTGTTGCTCTGAAATGTCCCTTCAACTCAGGTAATCCCAATCTGCCCTGCTCTATTGAAAGAATAAGCTTAGCCCACTTGACTCTTGCTGTTTTTCCCTCCCAGATAAAATCCTCCAGCTCTTTATTAACTGCGACTCACAATTTCTCCTCTGGTTGATAACAATATGCCTGACCAGTGTATAAGACTAAAGGCACTAAAAACATATTAGCTGCTTGTATCTTACTATCAATATCCATATAACAGAGCTTCCATTTTCTCAGTTTTTGTATTATCTTTTGTTTAGTCTCTTCTCACATATCCTTATCTACCACACCAGTAACATTTTTCATCCATACTCCTAAAGGTCCTAGATTAATTCTGCAAAAACTTTGCCCTTTTCCCCACTATAGTGCAATCTCAGAGTTGGTATATATAGTTGGGGGGTGTAGGGGGAAAAGCCCCGTACTTGGGTGGATTTGATTTAGTCCATTTTGTGTTCCGGACAGTTGGTGGGCAAGTGTTTGTGAACCATGGGAAAACTTCCACAGATGGCTGAAGTGATTTTTGGTGGTGGTTGTTCTCAAAAGATGTATTCAATGAATACGTCTTTTCTGGAATTAATATAGACCCCTCCTAAATACTTCATTTTATGTCCCCATAAATATGGATATTGCTGAACCAATTCATATGTGGGTACATAATTTACTGCTATTGTTTTTGTTTTTGCTTCATTAATTTTGTATCCTGAAAAGGTTTGAAACTGTCTCAATATGTTCCACAGCACTGTAATGTCCCTTTCTGGTTTTGTCGAGTATAAAATAACTTTATCTGCAAATAGAGCCAGCTTTTCTTGACTATCATATCAATTATATCCTTGAATTTCCGAGTCCCTTATTTTCTTTGCCAATGGTTCTAAATATAATGCAAATAAAAAAGGGGAGAGAGGACATCCCTGCCTGGTTCCTCTACTCAAGCAGACATTATCAGAGAGGACTCCACCCACTTTAATTTTCTCCTCCGATCCTTCATATATCCTCCTAATCTACCTTATAATTTTATCAGGGAATGCAAATGCTTCCATTGCTCTGCTCATAAATCCCAGCTTACTCTATCAAATGCTTTCTCTGCATCAAGACCCACCAGCAGCAGTAGTAGTTTCTTACATTCTGCTTCCCTCTGGATCATCACTGGTCTGTTTATGTTGTGAAATGTTTGCCTCCCTTCCACAAAACCACTATGGTCCATATCTATCAATTTTGGCATCACTTTTGCCATTCTTTTAGCCATTATAGCATAAACACTTTATAACCATGATTTAGTATTGAAATGGGCCTGTAGAACGCTAGATGTGATGGATCTTTACCCTCTTTAGGTAGTATAGCTAATATTGCTTTCTTCCAGGATGTTGGTACTTCTTCTCCTCTTAAAATATTGTTAAACAAAACCTTCCAGATCTTCATAATTTTCCCTCCAAGCTTCCAGACTTCCACATGAATACCATCCACTCCTGGGGACTTTCCTGTAGATTGGTTATACATCACCATTTTTATCTCATCTCCTCCTATCCTAACTGTTAGTAATTGAGCTTCCTCTCCCTCTAGCCTTGGGATATTTAATTCTTCCATAAACATTTCCATTTGTACCTTTTCTTGATTTCCATATTTCTTGGCTTTATACACTTTCAAAGAATTTCTGAAATATTTCTAATACTTCTCCCTAACCTTGGTGACAGCCCTTTCTACTTTCTATTGTCTAAGTTGTGCTAAACATTTTTGTGCTCTAGAATTATCAGAAAACCGTTGCTTAACAGCATTCTTTCTAAACTCATGCACATTATCAAGGTAGTCCCTTATTTTCTGTTTAGCATTCTGTAGTTGCTCCTCTTCTTATTCTGTGAGATTTCCCCCTATATTGCAATACTTTAATATTTGTCAGTCCCGCTAAATAATTCTTGTTACTTCTTAACCATATATCCCTTTGTTTTATTTCCACCCTATTTTAAATTCCATTTTAATTTTATCCCACTCCCTAGCTATATTCTCAGAGAAAGTTTCTATCTTCTCTAATACCTCCCAAATAATTTCCACTACCCATTCCTTAAATTCCTCTCTTTTCAACAGATAGGTGGGAAAGTGCCAGTGTCTTGTTTTTATTTCATTACCCTGTGTTTTTATTTTAGTTATTATTGGTGCATGATCTGACATAGTTATTGGGTGCATATCAAGACCTTCAATTAAATGCACATGTTCTTGTGAAATGTAAATTCTGTCTAGCTTAGCCCAGTTTTTGTATCTTGGGGAATAATATGTAAATTCACTCCAAATTTCTAGTACTGAATTCACATCTTCCATGCCAAATATTTTCATAAATTTCTTTAAAAACCTACCATCTTGTGTTATATTTCCCTTTCTGGGCCCCCAGACACATCTTCACTGTTGCAAATCAAATTCCAGTCCCCACCTATAAACAATATTCTTGCTGAAAGCTAATTATTTCTCCCAGAATTTTTTTTAAGTCTATTATAGCAGTTTTCAGTGAAATATAAATACATGCCAGTGGAATCCTCCTCCCTTGCCAGTAGCCCCATAGTTCTACAAATCTACCATTATTGTCTTTTTTCCTCTTCTATTACAGCTCCTCTTGTAATCAATATAAGTACTCCTCTCCTCATTTGCCCAGGTATTCTGCTGAATAACCACCCTTAAAACCTTTCTTTATCAAATTCACATGTTCATTTCTTTCCAAGTGTGTCTCCTGTAGCATAGCTATTTGCACTCTACATTTTTAATATAGTTCACTACTCTTTCTTTTTTGAATTTATCTGTGAGACCATTATTATTTAAAGACATTACAAAAATAACCATATTCTTGAGGGATTATTATTCCCACCTTTTATGTATAACAGCTTTTTTAAGTGTCTAGTTCCAGCTTTTGTGTTACATGCATGCACTGTTTTGGTAGATTAATCTTTTATGGAACTGCTTCTTGTCATCTCCATTTGAGCCTATGTCACATCTTGCAGAACTTTTGGTTTTATTGAAAAGCCTCAAAAAAATACACACACATACCCAGTACCCCCATAAAACCTACTAACTTAATAATAACACACAAAAATGATGTACACCTTCAAATATTGAAGTTTTCCCCCTTAATAGGAACATAAGTTTCAAACTGACAGCCACACACACACACACACACCAACTCAAGCTAAATAGAAAGCAAGCTTATCCATGATAAGACACATGGTACAGCCTGTGATTTTAGTAAGTGCTATCAGGTGTTGTCTTACCTTTATAGCTCTCCCAGCTGGGAAAACACTTGAATGTTTTCAGAAAAACATTTTCTCCAAGCTATTTCTCTTTATCAGATTGTCTGCTAGTGACATGAGAACCAGATACAGGACTATTTACTAGAAAAATACCTTATACTATTCAATATTCTTTTTCATTTACTTGCTTTGTGTCATACCTTGTTACTATATAAAGCTAAAGGCCTTAACACAGTCATTCCCCTTTACAAGAATGAGAAAAAGCACACTAATGTTTCTTTTGTCATGTTCTTTTAACCAGATCCCCTTTTTATGTGTTTTACATTACAGTGCTTAAATGTCTTAAAAATAAACAAGGAGAAAGAGAGAAGAAGGGAGAAAGAAACAAAAAGAATAAACAGAAGCAGCTATTTACATTAGTATCCCCATTACTCTTAAAAATAACTGAGAAAATTATGCATCATTAAGTAATACTGTTAAGAAAAAAATTGTTTTACTTACAGTTAACTCTCTCACTCCTCTTCCCATCTCCTAAGTATTTTTTAAACATTACTGACATGAAGTAGGGCATATGCTTTACAGTCCCCTACAAGTTTAACAAAGTCCAAACAAGTCCAATATTTCCACATTTTCTTGTTCTGTGCTGTATCATGAACATAATTATTGCTTTTGCTTTCTAATCCCACATTTGTCAATTTCCAGGTTACTGATTTTAGTGTCCAAACATTAACGACATGAAGCAGGGCATATGCTTTAGAGTCTCCTACAAGCTTAACTTCTTCTTCTTCTTCTTTTGGCTTTTCCCGGTTAGGGGTCGCCACAGCGGACCACCTGTCCTCTCATGAAATGACCAAGAAAGTCTAATGTTTCCAGATTTTTTTGTTCTATTCCTGTTCATCTTCATCTCCCAAACCCTGTCCCTGCTTCATCTCTAGTGCACAGTGAATTCTTCTAGTCAGCTTCTGTGCTTTTTTTCCCCTCTCTCAATCATTTCTAAGGAAACACTGGGAAAGGTTTCACTCCCACAGTCTTTCTGCGGTCTTTATTACCAGAAGAACAAGAAGTAGAATCTTCTTCTGTTTCACAGCTCACTTTTTTGTTGGAAAATTTCTATATTACTTCATCAAAAGACACTTTTCTATCTCCAGGGAAAAATATTTTGAAAATATCTAGGTACAGCAGTTTGAATCATATGCCTGCTTCTTGGCATTCCCTATATACTGGAATAAATGTATTCCTCTTCTGCCTGGTGTACAATGAGTGGTCATTCTCCACAATCATTCTGCTGTCTCCCATTTTTAGTACTTTGTTCTGCTACAGTTTTGTCAGAATCAACTCCTTCTGCTGGTAAGATTGCATTTTTACTATTAAAGGTCTAGGTTGTTTTCTCATAGTCAGGTTTAGAGCCACAATATGCCCTTTCAGTTAACAATTCCTGCTGTGAAATACTAGTCCAGTTGCTTATTTGTACTTTCATCAAATTAATACAATCTATTCCTTCCAGCTTCTCTGGTATAGCAGAAAATCTCAGGTTTTCCCTACGTGCTCTGTCCTCTAATTCTATTATTTTTTTAAACATCTCTTCTTGTGCAGTCACATATTCAGCCAGCCTTTTCTTCATTTCACCCTCTGAGTTTTGAAGTTCAATCACTTTATCTGAATATCTGTTCAAAGCATCTTTCATTTTTTCCAGCTTTTTTTTTGTGTTGATATACTCCATCAGTGTATCATTTATTTTAACCAGGTCTGTGTGCAGCTGCTTTATACTTCCTCTATCTTACTGGAAATCATGTCTAGAACTTGCACTACTTCTTTCTGAACAACTGAAGTACTTTTCCCAGTCTGTGTTTTTTCTTTAACTTTTGTAACTGATTTTCCTCCAGTTCCTTTATATTTCTTTTTTCCTGGGATCTAGGTAATGCACTTACTAGTCAGTTACTGAAATTTACCCAGAAATATAGGTCCGTTGGCTTTCTCTGCCAAGTTTCTGTTTTTAACACTGGGAGAGCCAGAATTAAGCTGTTACTTAATGTGCAGCCATCTTAGATGTCTCCATCAACTTTGCCTTAATATCATCAGGCAAAGGTTGAAGATGAAGTCAAGAATACCTGCTCATGACTGACCCAAAAGCAGCAGCCCTAGATGAAGCATCTGCTGCATCATAACTATACTTGATGGAATGGCGAGCCACCTGGGAGGAAGACCCTAACAGGGAAAGAGCAGATGTTTTACCCTCAGAGTCTGGAAGATCAGAAATAACCTGACAAGCTTGGGATAGGAGACCCAACAAGTACCTGGACATATGGGTCTGATAATTAACAGCCCTAAAAGCCAAAGTAACAGAAGTATAAACTTTCTTGCCTAGCCTTTGCATGGACCTGCTGTCTTTATCACAAGGCAGTAACTCGGGAGAAGGAAGCAATTGAGGGGGCTTGTCAGAAGCTACAGACACCACTGAGAGGTCAGCATAAGGACATTTGCACAAAAATTTGGAGTCTTCATGCACCCTATAAAATTTATCAGATTTCTTAAGAGCAGGGGACTGAGAGTCTGGAGCCTTAGAAGCATTGGAAAAAAACATCCAACAAGGCAGCCAACACAGGAGGAACAGCAAAAGGTTTAGGATAATCCATCTGCAGCAGCTCATATTATGTTTTACTTACCTCAAAGACCTGAGCACCATACCATTTAAAGAACTCCATCATCCTAGAGATTGTGTCCCCAAAAGAAATCTCTTCAAAGAGAGTATCAGGACTGGTAGATTCCTCTTCCTCAGATCCATAGTCCAAAGGAAAAGGAATCTGAGAAGAGTAAGAAAGGGATTCTCATCTGAATCCAGCTCCTCCTCAGAGGAATCCTGTTCCCTGGGTCTTTTTTAGGAGAGTAGAGGACCAAGGGGAGGGGGGCTGGGGGCTGGAACAGAAACTCCCTGTAGACGTTTCAGTGTCATCAAAGTACTAAACAAACCCTAAGTCAAGACCTGCCATTCACTCCATGAATCCTTAGAAGCATGAGAAATATGTTTAGTCTTTTTCTTTTTCTTCAACAGGATGTCTGCCTTATCAAATTTCGAAGGCTCCGACCCAGGATGGCATTTAATGATAGTAGTAGGGACTTCTTCTCTGACTAATATTTGAGGAACACCCTTAAGTCCCTTGGAAATAATCAGCTGTGGTTCTCCCTGAGCATCTGAAAAGGATGTCTGCAAATCCTCCTCGGATGTGCTGAAAGTTGGATCCCTGCTGGCCTCAACCTGGATGCAGCAGAGGAATCCAATGACAAAGCCGAGCAAACCTCCGGACATTTACTCGTCTCAGGAGAGACATCCGGCAGAGGCTGAACAGTAGAAGATTCCAGCCTAGACTTCTTGGCCTACCTTTCACTGACAACTATCGCTCGGAGTGGGAATTGTGTCTTTTGCAAGCAGCTTAAGATACTGATTTTCAAGATAAAGCACCAAGAAGATAGTCTACTATGAAGGGTTTTAGGTGCAAAAGCCTGATAAATGGAACAAGACGTATGACCGTGAGAGGCACCTAAGCAAAAAAAAAACTGGTTGTGGCAGTCTTTATGGGGAATCTGTCTTCCACACTTGTGTTTACCTTCTTGGATGACGTAAAACCCCACAAGCAACAATAAAAAAAGGATAAGTAAAAAAGAACCCCAACGGGGCACTTATGTGCAACAGCTTGGTGAACCAGCAACAGAACAGGCATTCAGACCAATTAACAAGTGATGATGTTTGGACTGGTAGCAAAGAAGTTCTGAGAATGGTACATCCAGACATCACCTTTATGCCCTATGCTATGCAAGGAGCATATGTGTGATGTACGGTGTACCTTAAAGCAACCTAAAGGTTTTGGTATACTGACCGGAGGTTGGGCCACCTTCAGCAGGGGATTCCTAATGTAAAGAATACTGCAACAGTAAAATGGAAGAACATCAAACTACTTTTCAGCAAACTCTCCCTATCGATCTAAAGGAACTCAACACTTACTAATAATTCAGAATGCAAGTCAATATGTCCCTCTTCATCCAAGGCTCCTGCTTCAGTGCATCTGATATCACCTATCACACTATCTCTATTTCCTTTCCACTTCTCTTCTCCTCTCTTCTCACAGAATTACTGAAGGTTGACCCATTTTATAAACTAATTTATACATATTGTATAATGCACTCTTCTTGTTTAGTGGAAGGTTCATATATAATTTTCTATGAAACTAGTCTGGAATACTCTGTATTGTTTACATTTCTGCTTTTTGTTTGTGAAATGTTTTGAATTTCCTCCAGGCTGAGTCTGAAATTGGTCACTATAATGGTTGCCACCTGTCAGGAATTTTCCTGATAGTCAAGAAATCAGGGTCTCTGTCAGGAAATCCAGTTATGATAAGTATTTGGTTGGTATTTGGAATCATTCTGAGAGCTAACACAGTCTTGGAGTATGTTTCCTAAAATGTTCGCTGCTTCAGCAGAATTTGCTATCTGCATTCAAATATAGTGTAAATATAATTAGTGCTGGGATGTGTACTTGGATGTGTGAGTGGGAGGAGGTGTAGAAGTGTATATAAGAGTAACAAGTTCGCCATTATTTCTGTCACTTTCCATCGCATTCAAAGATTAGCACTGCACAGAACAAGTGGCTACCTTTGGTAGTCTGTGCAGTATGTCTGAAAGTAACTCATCATTGGGATATTGACACAGTGAGTAGCATCACCATCTCACAGAACTTGTCTCCCTGCATGAGTTTTTGTCTGTAGCTCCATCTGCATGGAGTCAGCATGTCTTTCCTGTATCTTTGTGGTTTTAGTAATGTATTTTGGTCTCTACAAATATATATATATATAATTGTATGATAAAAATTATATTGGCAGGTACATACATAAATTGCCTAGAAATGTAAACAAAATAAGCCATAAAATGTGTCATGGAACATCTAGACCTTCAGAGCTCATAGGGGTCATCATTTCTGTCTATATAAGTGGCTTAGTAGGGTCCTCTGCTATTTGCACCACCTAGTCTAAAAGCGACCCCACTCAAAGATGGGCACAGAGATTGCTATAGTTTGTGTGGAGGCTGGGGATACTATAGTCATGATTTCTTCACTGAAAATGACACTTTTGAGGCATGTACAGAAGGTTGCTATACCTTATCTAGGGCCAGTCTGCTGTGCAGGAGCTCAACTTGGAATGAATTACTATCAGTGTTGTTTTTTTTCACCTGTTTCACAACTGAAATTAGATTCACATGCAGGGGCTATCTTCTGGGAGTAGGGTAAAGGAGGCATGTTGCATATGTACAGCTGACAGCAATAGGTTGAAATATGTTAAAATAACCCAGCCCAGACATGGAAAGGATTGATATATTGATAGCTCTTTCTTGATTCTCTGGGTGGTGGTGCATGGCTGTTCTTGGTTGGTGGAGTGATTTGTCTGGTTAATTCCAATAACAAATGTGACTCCGCCATGTTAACTAGTTATGCGGCCCCATGCAGTTGACTCCAACTTCTTAAAGGGATAAGTGGCTTTCAGCCACATGAGATTGAGCAATAACAGGTCTGTGATGCCCTTTGATGTCCAGGGCTGCATGCATGCTACACTGAATGGATCAGCATGTGTCTACCTTTGGCTGACAGGTCCAGGTAATCCGCTGATCCCCATTCATGATAGGGACCAAAGATTACAATTATTCCCCACAAATGAGGAATTTCCCAGTAAGTGCGGGTCATAAGCTCACGTTGATTAAGTCCCTGCCCTTTGTACACTTTGTTGCATTTGATCTTTCACTTTCATCCTCGTTTGACTTTAACAGGGTACAAAGAAGGTGTCAGGTTTCTGGGGTCAGGGCTAAGGCTTGCTGTGTAGATGTATAACAGCAACTTGAAATATATAACTATGGTCATTTGTCCTTTCACTTTCATCTCAATAGAGCACCAGGGGGAACACAGAAAGTGTCTATCTTTTTTATGGGGGGGTGGCAGTCTTTCCAGATGCAATTTATATGCCCTCACATGCATTTAGGTTCATAGGTGATTACTAGGCTAATTACCCATGGGGACCTTTTTAAGCCTAGCCATGCTTCACAAGGTGAGACTCAAACCCTGTACCTTGTGTCTATGAGGTAAACACCTTATCCATTATACCAACCCTCAACCTTTCTTCTCAGTTTATGTGTAACCACTACCCAGTTTATTGGTAAGTACTGTATTATCAGTCTTGACAATATTAACCCTTGGACATAACTTAATTCTTCACTGAAAGAGGAAAAATAGTTTATTTCCTTAGTTATGATTTTATTGTTCAGACTATCACTGGACTAAAGGTTATCAAAAAATGCTCTAAAATGTACCTCAAAGCATTTAGACCCCATAGCTTCTGGACTACAGACCTAGAATCCCCCAGACCACCAGCTAAATTACATTCTTTCCAACACAGTTACTACAATACTGTCTTGGCCAGATAGGATGTATTGAAAAGAAATAGGAAAAAGCTGACAAGTAAAACAAAATGTAAGAAAATGATAGAAAAGTACTTTGGATAATTTTAGGAGACAAGTATAGTAGGAAAACAGGGGAGCAATGGGGTGTTCCAGGGTGACAGTTGACAGAAGGGTGAGGAGTGCCATGGAACACATTACCTAGAACCCCATACCATCTAAGACTACTCATGCAATCACTATATATTGCATTTAAAAACTATTGCTTCTAAGTATGGTTTGCTAAAAAGGGCGTGGCTACCCACAAGCAAGGGGTGTGTTTTTGTTATGTGGGGGATTTGACTTATTTGTCAGGAAATAGAAGCAGCCAATACTGATCTGATCACTATCCCGGTAAATATGTGGTACTCTTTCATTATTTAATACACTTCTGTCATTTGTTTATTCCTTGCTTCACCTTTTCATTCATTTATTCTCTGAAACCAAATTTATCCTGATCAAGGTGTATGTGTTGGGGGCTGGCAACTATTCAAGAGCAGTGCCCCCAGTAGTAGTTTGCATTAAGCTTATGATGGGTTGTCTTGAAGTGTGTTGTGATGACCCACCACTGCACCAGTAATCAAGGAGCCTCAATCATCACCACTGGCAACAGTGGGAGACATACATGAGAGGATGACAGTTACATACACACACACACACACACACACACACACACACACACACACACACACACACACACACACACACACACACACACACACACACAGTATTTCCAGATCCAGCTTTCTGTATCAAGCACAATTTCCCTTAAGAGCACACACAGACCACAGTCAGTCCGGGGCTGGTTTCTCCCTCTTTCTCCAGTTCCCCAGTAAGACTCCCCATTGGCACAGCTAGAGTGGAGATCTCAGCTGAGTGGCCAAACCAAGACCTCCAGCACCCTCTCTGTCCAACTAGTGCTTCGTGTCCCTGCCCAAGTAGCTGACACACACACTCTCTGAGGTTTGATTTACACACACACACACACACACACACACACACACACACACACGCGCACACACACACACACACACACACACACACACACACACACACACACACACACACACACACATACACTTGGGAGAGGCTGGCACAGGTTTACTAGCTATGCCCCCTTTTGCTCAGACTATAAGGTAGTTATCACTGCCACCAGCCAACTCTTATCAGCTACTTAAAGGCCCTTAACAAAGGGTGCCCAGTCTTACTGTGTAATGTTGATATTAACACAAATAGTAGTCTGACCAAGAGCAAGGGTATTAGGAGTGGCCCACAGTGTCACCAAATAAATATGCAAGTACTCCCAAAACTTAAATCTGTCTCACAAAGTTTAGCCACAATGAAAGGTTTAAATATATTTAATAATAAATAATAAAAGAACAAGAAAATATTCAGTATATGTTTACAGTGACATCAAAGTTGAAAACCACAGGAAATATCTAAAACAACATTGCAGGACAGTCTCAGATAAAGAAAAACATCTAAACTATGCTCCACTATATTCCTAACTGAATCTAAGAGAATTACTATACTCTTGTTAATTTACTTAAGAGCAAGGGAGATGTGGGGAATGGATCTTCTAGTTGTTGTTGTCAGGTCCAAGACAGAATACAGAATGCCTGTCTCTCTAAGAGAGTTCTCAAATTAATATCTCAAATATTACTGCTGGAATAGCTGGCAGAATTATATAAATTCTTGTCATCTGACCTTATCCTAGGTGAAATCCCCACTGCTGGAATCTTGCAGCATTTAGCATCTACCTGTGAAAACACACAGACCTCAGATCTTTGGCAGATGCTGGAAGTCATAAAACAATTATATCTCTTCACATTTCAAAACTAGTAATTATTTCACCTTAGAGACAATACAGAAAGCTCCCTAGTTTTAGACACTGTGTCTCCTTCCTGCATTGAAACTGAAAGATATAATTTTTATTGTGTAGCCATAAAGTAATTTAATTTCAGCTATTTTTCTGAAGTTTTGCTGGACTGAAGTTAACCTTCTGTGTTCCAGTTTCCACTGCTAAAATATAAACATTTAAACAGTTACAATAGTGCATGTACATTTCTGTTCTATTCCAGTAGGGCATGCTGTGGTTACATTTTAAGCACAAGCACTTTATAAAATATCTTTTCAACACCAATGTCTGTACAAACCTAGTTTGATATATATACGTGACATACAGATCTAATACATTTGTAACAAAAGCATCTTATATGAATCATGTTGCTATTCACAAATGACATATAATTACTTATAAAATTCCAGATAGCTGGGCTGTCAGTATCTCCTTTTGTCATGTGTTTCAAATGAAAATAAAAAGGCGTGCCACAGGACAGGTAGAAATGTTTACTTCATTTGAGATGACAACCATAGCAGCAGGAAGGAATGCAAAATATATGCGGATATGCAGGTACCTTCTTTTCAATTGTTCTTTCAAGGCGTGGTAAAGAGGAGTGGTGCAACTTCATTTTAAGTCTCAGAACTGTATTGGCTCACTTACAATCAAGATAGAAAATTGAATCTTTCAAAGAAAATGCTGTACATTTAGATTGAAGTTCATCATTTCAAATCACATTGCACTGCAGAATGCTTTAAATCAACTCAAATAAAATGCCAGTTTGTATTATGTTCTGTTTTACTTTACTGTTTAGTATTGCAAAATGCTGTGTGAGACACTGTCAACCTAGTAACATGTCAGTGCTAGCATGTAACATTTAAAGTAGTAAAAAAGCTGAGATGTCCTGTTAAACAATCAAATGCAATGACAAGTATGTTATTAAGTAAAAAACATGTGAACAGATTTAGTCAGACTGAATTAGTGTTGGCTTCAGAATCTTCTAAATTAAGTACTTTTGGATAGTATAGTCTACAGTACAAAGTAAAGAGGTCACAGAACAGGGACTAACTTGCAGATCTAGTTCAAAAAACATTATCCTTCAAGTTAGGTTTAAACTGTTAGTGTTTGCTGTAAAAATATTTGACTGTCTTTAGTGCCTTCTGGCTATATCGCATCATATGAAATAAAAACAGGGCTGTGTGTAAGAGTAACAAATTAGCCTTATAATGTGTACTTCAACTGAACAGAACAGCAACCAAACCATAATCAATACACATACATAAAATGTTGTGTCTTTTGGCTTTTCCCGGTTAGGGGTCACCACAGCGGAACTCCGGTCCGCTAATGATTGGTAGTTGACTTTTATGTGCTGAGTTACCAGCCCTGATGCACAACCTTCAACGAAGATATGCCCATTCACACATGTCTGCACGCAGAAGACGGTCTAGCTGAGAATCGAACCGGACAGCATCTTGCTGTGAGGCGACAACGCAACCGCAGCATCACCACTGCAGACACACATACATAAAATAAATAAGAATATTGTTTAGGCAAATAATTACACAATGAACTGCTGATCTGTCATTAGTTTGCCTGCCAAGTTCAAAATCTATTTTTCCACTGTAAACTTACCGAGTCTTGTACATTTTATTGAGTATATTTCCATTACCCAAGAAAAGAGTTTTATCCTGTAAATCTTCCAAAAAACTCTAAAAATAAGAACACAACAATCATTGCAGTGATGTAACAGCTTTAAATGCTTTAGTTTATTAGAATGCTTTTTTTAATCCATAACGATTAGATTATATATTTATATTTATTTACCAGGACACAGCATTGATCTCCATGCACCTTTTTCAGGTTCAGCCTGGGAGCACTGTCTGGTTAATTGATTTGTTCAGAGTTACAGAATTAGGCAACAGAGCTGAGGGTAGCAACCCCTGCACCACTGAAAACAGCTCTTTAACAGCTCCTGTGTAGTTAGTAAGATATATGTTTAGAAACTCAGCAGAATACATAAAAAAGCCATGACACCTATAATCCTGAAATATTCTCTTGCAGAAGTCTGAAACTGACTGAAGAAGCTCAGGAAAGTTTTTAAAAATATATAATTTCGCCTGTGTAAGAAAAGCCTTTTGCTGAGAGGGGTCTAGAATACAGCCCAGAAAAACAATCCTGTGTGATACAGTCAAGGAGGACTTTTGTACATTTACCTAGATTCCCAGATTGGTAAGAAGAGATCAGACCCATATTAAGGTCTTTTGACATCTGGGATAAGGATCAGCAAATATAAGTAAGTCATTTAAACAAGAAAATATCTGAATCGCTAGCAATCTGGAGCTAGACACTTTCTAAATGTCCTTGGAGCTGGAGATAGCACAAAGGGTCATGCAGAGAACTGATGACGCGACCCAGATACAGAGAATCCTCAACATTTCTTGAAACCTGTGTATATAGGAATGCAATACTAAGTATCCTTTATGTCTAATGTTACCATAACACTTAAAGGAGGAATAAGAGGTAACAGAGTTTTGGGACTGCATTTTGAATTTTGTCACTTTCACATACAGATTGAGAAAGGAAAGATCTGGAAATGGTCTCCAAGAAAGCTCTTTCTCTGGTACCAGAAACTTTCTGGAATAGAAGCCTTTGCCCCCTATGATCTACAGGCACTGGTTCTATTACTCCTAGGGTAACAAGTTATGCAGAAGTTGAGGAAAAATAATCTGGCTTGTAGGATGGGAAGGAATTCCTATGAAAGGAGGTGTTTGTATTCAATGCCAACTATAACTCTCCTGAACCACTTTTAATACCCAAGAGTCTGAAACAATCTGTTGCTAAAGGGGAATGTACAGAGCCAGTTTCTGAGACAAATTTCAAGAGATATGATCAGGAGGTGTGGGTATGGGGGATAGAGTGCTGGCATAGTCATTCTGAAGTATTAGACTGTCCAGTTTTTGGAAATGGTTCTTGTTTCTTGTTGTTCCACTCCTGCCATGTCTTTTTTACACCCTCTTTGCCTTGAGTTGGCAGGGGTCGGTTGTTTTGTCTTTTAAAATGAAAAGAGGATTTGGGAGATTGAGGGGGGGATTGAAATATCTTAGACACTCCCTGAATTAACTTCCCTTTCTCATCAAATTGTTTGAGGATCAGAGTAGCAGAAGGGCCAAACAAAACCACTTTACCTAAAGCAGCATCCAAAATTTCAGACTTTACCTCATTAGTAAACTTTTGGTTACATACTCGGGCATATCCCCTCAACACAGCAGCAGCAGCAGTGGCCGTAGACATAGAATCTACACAGTCATACACATTGTTCAACGCATGTTTAGATACTTGAGAAAGATTAGGAATTATAGGATTCAGAAAGGAACTATCGTATGAAGGAAATGAGGGAAAGGTATTCCCTCAAACTGTCGACACAAAACAGAATAAAATGCTCACACATTGGCCTGGTAGTTAATAATTCTATAAGCAAAAGTGAAAGATGAGAAAATTCTCTTACCAGATCTATCCAACACCTTGCCTTCTTTGTCCACTGTGGAGGTGTCGGCATAGACTAATAGTCTATTGCCAGTTGACAAAGAGGTGGATATTGCAGCTGGGTCTAACATGAGACAAAAGAAATTGTTAGTTTGAGGTACTTTATACAGTCTAGCTTATATTTTTTTTCTTCTGAAGGTTGTGAGTCAGGATTATTACAGGCAGCATTAAATACATCCTCCAAAGCTGGCAAAATGGTAAAATGGGTAAAGAATGAATTATATTCACTTTTAATATATAAAGTATCTCCTCATTTCAGGGGGCATATCCAGCTATTCCAACAAAAATATCTCATTCATCCTGGAAATAGTATGAGAGAATGAAAAGTCCCCCAAAGGAGGTGGAGAGGACCAAGTTTTCTCAGAATCAGAGTAATGGGCTTGGGACTACTCTACAAGAAAAGAAGCCCTGTCTCTGTCAGAATCCACTGACAGACATTGCTCAGGAATATCTTTAGTGACATTGACCTCAGGTACAGATTAACAGTCTGTAACAATTGCTACGTAAGGTAAGAAAATAATCTTTTCTAACACACACCATGTTTTCAGATAAACAATGCCTAACCTTCTTTTTTTTTCAGGTAATACCTTGGAGATGGCAGGGCAGTCCCATCAAGAACCCTCTTTTCCTGGTTACCCTGAGAAACATCCCCAGAGTGTCAACCTAACCCTAAGAAGAAGATTCTCCCATGCCTGCATCAGACATTGGAACATCTAAAGAGGATGTGGCTGCCCCCAGTCCATGGTGAC